>NC_133666.1:54339200-54639200 GCF_037893015.1 Macrotis lagotis
GCCGGCTCCCGCAATGGCAGGACCCCCTTTTTTCTGTCGTGGGGGAGGGACGTCAGTCATCGGCTGCCCAGGCCGGTGCTTCGGAGCTTCCTATGTTGGCAAGTTGCCCAGGAGGTGGGGGGCATGGGCCATCCGGAGTCGGCCATGAAAGCCATTTGGATCCATGAGAAAAGTTAAGTTTGGGGAGTCAGGAAATGATTTGGACGCATGGCGGCCGTGGGGGGCAACCTGTGGCCTTGGGCGGGGGAGGCGGGGGCGGGGGCGGAGGGACAGCGTGGGCTCCTTTCTGCGCCTGGCCTCGGGCGCTAGGGCGTCTAAGTCGTTACAGAGTGGCGACCTGGCATTGGGGGGGGCCTCCCCTCATTGGGAGTTCCCTGCGCCAATGAGATCTCGCGGCCGCAAGCCAGAAAAAGGGGAGAAGGCCGGCCGACGCGTCGAGTCTCCGCGAGCCTCGCAGGTGCACGGACGGGCCCTGGGGCGCTCCTGGCCGAGGTAAGTTCGCGCCCTCGGGGCCCCCCGCTGTGCCGCCCCCCCCAGGGGAGGGGGCGATGGCCGCTGCGCCTGTGGGGAGGGCTGGGCACGGGGCGCCAGGGAGGGCGTCAGACGCCGAGTGGGAGGGGGCGCAGGGGGCTGTGTGAGACTGCGGGGAGTGAGAGCAGGGGCCGTGGGGGGGGCTTGAGGCGGGCGAGTATCAGGGAAAACCGTGGGTTGGGGGGCGGGGGGGGCGAGGAAAAGCGTGAGTTGGGAGGCGGGGGGGGGGGCGTGAACAAAAGCGTGAGTGGGGGGCGGGGGGCGTGAGTTGGGGGTGGGGGCGTGAACAAAAGCGTGAGTTGGGGGGGCGCGGGGCGTGAGTTGGAGGCGGGGGGGCGTGAGTTGGGGGCGGGGGGCGTGAGTTGGGGGGCGTGAGTTGGGGGTGGGGGCGTGAACAAAAGCGTGAGTTGGGGGGGGCGTGAGTTGGGGGTGGGGGCGTGAACAAAAGCGTGAGTTGGGGGCGCGGGGCGTGAGTTGGGGGGCGTGAGTTGGGGGTGGGGGCGTGAACAAAAGCGTGAGTTGGGGGCGCGGGGGCGTGAGTTGGGGGGCGGGGGGCGTGAACAAAAGCGTGAGTTGGGGGGCGGGGGGGCGTGAAGAAAAAGCGTGACTTGGGGGCTGGGTGCGGGGCTTGAGGCGAGAGCAATGAGGGGGTTGTGGGAGAAGGCTGAGCATAAGGGGGCGTGGGCGTGAGGGAGGGGCGTGTGGCGCGCAAGCGGGGGGGGGGGGGGGGGGGCCCTGCACGGGCGGCAGCTGTGGCGGAGGGCGTGCGCCAGGCGAGTGCGTGGAAGGCGCTGGGGGGAGGCGAGGGGGAGCGCGAGGCGGAGGATGGGCTTGGGGCTGGGAGGAGAGGCGCAGACCCCGAGGGCTCCGGCGCGTGCCTCTGAGGGCCGGGAAGCTTCTGCAGGGGAGCGCGGCCGGTAAGCATCTAGAAGGAAGTGGATGGGAAGCTCCTAGAGGGCAGCGACTCGGGTGGTGTACGGCGGCCAACGGGGCCCGCCCCCCCGACGCTCCGTACGCGACCGGCTCGTGCGCTCCCTTGCTCCCTCCGCCCTCCGCCCCTCGGGAAGCCTTCCAAAAAAGGGATCCTTTTTCGGCGCGCCAAGATGTGACGGCGCTTGCGCACTAAGGACCAGCCCGGCGCTGCGAGCCCTGCCACCGCGAGTCAGCGGTGCATTGTAGCCTAAACCTGGCGCTTCTTTTGCTGCTTCGCGCGCGCGCGCTTTCTCTCTCGGTCCCCTACCCTGCCGCGGGGAGTGACGTCATGCGGCCCGGGCTCGTCTACTGCGCGGGGAAGGAGGCCGCGGCGGCGCGCGCTCCGGGCCCAGGGTAGCCTGTGATTGGTCCGGGCCTGAGACCTAGGGAACTCGAATGCAAGGCCTCACGGTGACCCGGCCCCGGCCCCCCCCTCTCGGAGCGCCGAGAGCTGCCGGGCCTCTGCACGACCCGTGCCAGGTAAGGCGGCCGAGCGGGGCCGGCTGGCCGAGGGAGCGCGGCGGGGGCGGGGGGCGCGGGCTGGGGGAAAGGGAGGGCAGGGGGAGGGGAACAATGCGAGAGGCGGAGGCGGCGGCTAGGCCCTACGTAGGCCGCGCCGAGGGGGCCGGCCCAAGCCGGACGTCTGCGGAGCGCCAGGAAGTTGGCGGCGGCCCGAGCTGCCCGGAGCCGCCGGCGGAGCCTCGGACCCCACGAAGCCTCAGGCGCCGTCGCCAGCGACTGGGGACGCTGGGAAAATGGCGGAGAACAAAGCTGTGAAGAGACTGTGGCCCCGTGGCAAGGCGTGGCGTGGCGGCCCGGCCCCAGGCGCAGGCACCGCCTCCTCCCCCCCATCCCCGCCCCTTGCGGTCGCAGGCGCTGGTGGAGCCCGGCCGCCGCGGGGCACAGGGCGCGGGGGCGCTGCCGGCATCCCGATGGCGGCCGTGGGGGGCTCGGGGCCCCTGGGGAGGGTCTGCGCGGCCGTGGCCGCCATCGCCTCCATCTTGTTTTCTCTTGGAGTTTAGCGGAGGGAGAGCGCAGGGGGCGGGGGCTGTGGGGGGGGTGTTGAGCTTTCGGAGCCGCGGACTCGCGGCCCCCCCACCCCCCCTTTTGTGCGGGTCTGTGCCGGGGGTCGGTAAACAAAGGACCACGTGGCCAGCTTTCTGCCCTGGAGGAAACCTGCGATGGGAATAAGTGGGGCCGGGAGCGCCGCCTGCGGCTCGGGCTTTGTGTGCCTAGCTTTCTGCCTTTCTCCTCCTCCTGCCACTTGGCATCTTCCCCCTTGGCAAGACGGAGACAAGGGCACGGCCACGGGGAGCCCTTCCTCCGGCCATGAGGTCCTCTAGCATTGAAAGGAAAAGACGACTCGGCGATCCACTGGGTGCTGGGCTTCCTTGACACGGACGAGGGAGAGAACCCTTAGGGAGCCGCACACCTCGTCGCTTAACGAGCCGCGAGGTGCCCTGTCCTAAAGATGCTACCCCACATTGATTCCGAGCTTTTGGCAAGGAGACAGGTAGTCTTTGGGGTCCTTTTCTTTCCCTCTTCATGGATGTATTCATGTGATTGAGAAAGGCTCTCCCAGACCCATGTGAAATGGGACGTGATGGGGGCCGATGCTTTTGTTGGGCTACTAAGGGGCTGTGTCTGCAGAAAACTAACATTGCCCCAAAATGGAGTTTGAAAGGCACTTTGGCCTCGCTTCACAGCACCACCCCCTTACCCAAGTTGGCAGTGGAGACTGGATGAAAACGGGCAAAAATTGTGGTTTATAAAGAAAGATATTTTTTTTATAAGAAGTGCGGTAAGGATGTTTTCCAAAGAAAGTAGCTAGTAATTGGTGTTGAGTTAACAAAAATCCAAGAAAGACCTGCGGGATTATTACGTTAAAAGGAAACCCTACCATACCTTGCTTATCAAAAATGCTTATAAATCAATATTTTAA
Organism: Macrotis lagotis; assembly: GCF_037893015.1. Lineage (NCBI taxonomy): Eukaryota > Metazoa > Chordata > Mammalia > Peramelemorphia > Peramelidae > Macrotis > Macrotis lagotis. The sequence goes on from NC_133666.1 coordinate 54,342,646, forward strand.
AAAATTTGGATCTGGATTTTTCTTTATAAGAAAATGATGTGTTCATTTCACTATACATCTTGAACAAAGCAGCATTTAATTTGCAAAGTCCAAATGCTGCGCTGATGCAGAGGGTTTGGTTTTTTTGTCCATACAATCTAACTGTAATTTGATTTATGGTGATCCACATTTTAAACTGCCCCAGTCTTAATTTGCATTGGAGCCTGACTGCGAACAGAAATACTGTAGTTGAAGAAATGGAGAGGAGACGGTTGAATACAATTTCTGGATTCAGGTTCTTGTAGATAGGCATTTTGACTGCTCTGTTCGTTTTGCACTGCTCTAGTCTAGTGTATATCACTGTAGACCTCTCATAGGCATCATCTTAAGGAGAAGCCTCTTGTTTTTCCTCCTGTTCTGATGTGTTGGACACAATAGGTACTAACTTGCATTGTACATAATGGGTTCTGTAAAGAACAACCCATTCTAATTAAGCATATGGGGTGTGGTGGTAACAGATCCAAGCTTCACTAAAGTTTAATTTTTTTTTAATTTCCTTAAACTCTGACAAGAAGAGAAAATAACTATTGCACTAGAGTATTGTTTTCATTTTCCAGTAGCTGATTCTGTGTAATATGTATGTAAATAAAACATTCGATTGGATTAACTCAGCTTTACTTTTGTGACCAGGTGTTTACACTAAAGTAAAATCATTTAAAACCTTTGAAGTGGAAAGGTAAAGGAATTGAGCAAAATAGCCACTTGCTAACTGTTTGTGAGATATAGGTAATAACGCTCTTAAATGCAGTCAAGTTTCATGGAACTTCAAACTTGGTGAGAAGAGAAAAAGAATAGGGGAGGAGTTAAACCAAAAGTTAGTACTGCTTCACAGAACCCAGGGACCCTAAAATAGCTCTGAGACCAAAGCAAAGACTCTTAAACCTGGGCTTTGTAGTAGGGGAAAGGTAGACTATGAGAAATTAGGACTACAAATTTTTACTAAGCCACTGAGCTTCATGTTTTTAAGATTTATCCTGCAGTGCCTTTTTTTTCTTTGTTATTGTGACCATAATCCAAAAGTTCCTAGAATGGCTATAGAAGTGATGAATATTTTTGAACTGGACCCTGTTATACATCTGTTTCTCAATAGCCACGGAACATATTTCTTTATAGCACTTGAGACTTAAACCACAGTTGTCTGCTGCTGTTTTGGCTATTGACAAGGCTCGTTTGGGGTCCACAGGATGGAGTTTGGATAGACTTGACTTACACTTGGCCATTTGTTCTTTGGGAAGTCTTTGTATGCTATTTTCACCAGAAGCCAGAGACTGGAAAATTAGATTCTTTCTCCATGCTGTAAAACTATTTTGCCATGATGCCTCATCATTATTTATGAAGTTACCACAAAAAAACATCTCATTTAATTACTTTATCACTTGAACACTTGGAAATTGATCTTTTATTCAGTGTAACTAATTATTAGTGTGATATTTCCATTTATTTCAATTATTAAAACATTTTATTTTACAGATATTCTCGAATGAACTTGGCCCCAATATGGATCCAGGTGGTGGAGGTCTTGGATTGCAGATACAAGAACCCAAAGTGCCCCCTACTATCATAATGCAGGATTTTGGTAAAAACATTTTCACTTTTTAAAATTACAGTTAAGAATTATGTTACAATTTTTGGCTTTGAGCATTAGTTCTTTGTCTAATGCAAATGCTGTTTCATTTCTTTAAGCAGAACTACTCATCTCTGTTCTGTTAATGCATCTTTTCCTGTACTTGGACATTTTAGATCCTTGGGGGAATTCTTAGAATACGGTACTTTATATATTTGCTTAGAAAATGAAGTGTTGGATGGAATCATTGACTGCTTTGTGAGGTTACGTGTTGATGTTTCTGTATATGCTTGCACACACAATGCTTGCTGAATTTCTGCAACACCCTTAAAGAAGGGTCATTCTTTTATAAAGTTAGGGAGTGACTGTCACCAGATCAGAGAAGCAGAGTGCTTCCTCATTGAAGGAATGTAGCAGACATGGTTTTCCATGTGCTGAGCTACAGCTTTGGCTTGCTGCATTCCGTGAAATTTTCTTTTCGTGTGAAATGAGAGAAATCGCTTTTACTCGTTTGCTTTATAAGAATTCAATTCAAGAAGCATTTATTCAGTGCTTCCTGTGTGCTGAGCACCCTTTAACATGTTCCTGAGCCTTGACATAAGTGCTAGAAGCAGATGCAGTTAGGTGTGCAGGAACCATGGTTTTAGAAGACCTAGTTCAAGTCTCATCTCTGACAGTTATGTTACTTTGGACAAATCATTTACTTTGAGCCTCAGTCTCTTCTTCTGTATAATGGGAGTAACTGTGCTTGTGTTACTTTCCTTTTGAGGCTTTTGTGAGGAGCGTGCTTTCAAAGAGAAAAAAATGCATAACACTAAGTTTCTGTATTGCCATTATTTGTAAGCAATTGAAAATCAGCTGAAGAGCCATGTTGAGATGTCTACATTTTGAGTAAGTACAAAAGTAGTAACCTTAGATTTTTATCTGGGAAAGACTTTAAAGTCTTCTAAAGTTTTCTCATCCACTTTATCCTTCCCCTTTCCCCTCCCCATCCCATAAATGAGGGCTCAGACCCAGAGAACAGAAATGACTTGCCTCAGGTCACTTAAGTAGTGGATAGCAGAGCCAGGATTTGTATAAGTATCCTTCAGTTGCCATTGCAACTCATATCAGCTACTTTTTGTTCTTCAGTTATGGGGAAGCAGACTTCTACGGCTGGTGGGGGAGGGGGTTGGAAAGACCAACTCAGGCTGAGATATGGGATGTTATAACCTGGTAAGCAGGAGCGATGGGAGTTTGGAGGAGAGTTGAGGAGATTGAAGCTAAATTTAAGTATGAAAAACCATTTAAAGAGAATGAAGTTTTGGGGAGCACTGAACTTGACAAAAAAGAGGGAAAACTGGCCTTCAGATCCCTTCTTGCTAGAAATTTCTGAACCCGTGAATAGGAGATTGGTTAGGACAGTTGGACATTTGAGTGAATAGAAGTGAAGAGAGGGTAACTGAGTGATAGGTGTGGATAAGAATGAGAAACAGCTCTTAGAGGCAGAGGCAAATTGTGGTACTTGATTAGAAGTGAATTGTAGAGGGGGGGAAGGTGATGAGCAGAGCAGGCCTTAGTTCCCAGAGTAGCAGTAAGTCATTAGTGAAATTAAGTTAGGGCACTGGATTTAAGGTCAAGAGAAAATGTAGGCTCAAATATCATTATTTGTGACCCTGCAGCAAGTCACTTAACTGTTCTGGGCCTCAGTTTCCTCCTCTCTAAAATGAGGTATGTGTAGGGGTGTGAACGTAATGGCTAAGTCCCTTTCAGCTATGAATTTATGGAAACGTGTTATGGAGGACTTAGTGTTAAAAAGACAAAGGATTGAAAAATCCATCGTAGGTGGTGTTCACATGCATGTCAGAGACTTGAACTTTTCAAAGCTTTATGTTGGGGAATGAGGGGTCAGGATATTCTCACCCTTTACTCTCTCACCTTGTAAATGAGGCAGAATAAAAAGCAAAATAAGTTAGTATCATGATTCCTCAAATGTTCCTAAAGACCTCCTCCTAACTTGTGTCTAGAACCCTGGCAGAGAATTTCTAACGTGCTTAAATTCTTTATTGACTGAATTAATCTAATCCCTTCACCTTACTGTAGAAATTAACCTTTGTTGTTGATTACGATAAGCAGATTTTTCTTTGTAGAAGCAAAAAATCCAGTATTGATGATCATTTCTTTAGGGTTTCATTTAACCAGCCTTCTACCCTTTTATACTGTTTTACCATCTTCAGGTTTAATCCCTGTATTAAATCCAGTCATTTCTTTTCTTTCGACTGCCAGGAAAGTAAAACTTTTATCTTGACATACTTTAGTGCCACTGGAAATAGTCTTTTGAGTTTGCTCAAAGTCACAACTGTATATTTTACCTGGAGTTTCTAGATTTCCAAATGGTATTTACATAGAATCATTTAAAGTCCTCTTTAAAAGAGTTGGGGAGTATAGGGTAATTCTAAACTTCTCTTGGTGTATATATACCAAAGTTTTGTTTTTGTTATTTATACTTTGGATTCACGTCTCCTCATCATCGTCGGTAAACTAATCTTATATTTAGTAGAAGCAGGACTATTTTCTATTAATTTTCCAATTAAATTTGAGTTGGCTAGTATTAACTCATGTGACTTTGAAGTGGGAGTAGCAAATAAAACTTAGTTTATTACTTGTTCTAAATTCTCTGCTTTTGGGGGAAAAGGACAATGTATTTTAAAGTTATCATTGTACCTAGCCCAGTACTATAGAAAATTAATGCCTTTATTTTGATGTTGGTGAAAGGCTTGATGATGAAATGCACAAATGATTGGTAGCTGAAGCTCTGGTAGAGTTAGTGTGGAGCCAAAAATAAGACTTTTATTTTTGGGAACAGTTGTTATTTTGGGGAACAGTTGGTATTGGAATTTTTAACCCTGCCATAAAAATAATAAATATGAAATATGTGAAGAGCTATGAAAAGACCTATATAAGGTGATGCAGTGTGAAATTAGCAACCTGAACTTCATGAGCACTGATTGCAACTAAATAAGGGGGGGCACGGGGGGGGGGGGGCACACGGCATGGCGGGGATAAGAAGAAGAGAACCAAGGGTTACTGATTTTTTTTCCAGGACTAGAGGGCAACAGAACAAGAACATCTCATTTCCTTGTTTGTTAATTCTTTTTCTTCTGCCTTTTCATGGGCTAGGGTGCTGGGGTAAGATTTTTTTCAAATGTATTCTGTTTGATTGTCTTTGTTAATAGTTATTATGTCTATTGTTGTTGTTGAAATTTAACCCTGCTAGCTGAAAACTTTTTTTCTTCTGCTATTACTTTTTTTCTTTTTAAATCTTACCGTGAAGATTGTGTATTGATTTGTTTTCTATCTGTTCCTGGTCAGTAATCTCAAATTGAGTTTCATTTTCATTGGTAATATTTAGATTTTTGTAATTTTTTCAGCATTTTTTATTGTTTTAAATTCCATTGATAAATTTTAATCAGTAAGGAATTATATTGACAATGAGCAAAAAAGCCAATTTTCATTTCAGTCTTAGTTTTGTATATAGGACAAGTAAAAGAGTGAGACAATTAAGAGAAGGAATCTGTTAAGATTTAGAAGCCAGTTCTGGAAGATCATGTATTATCGAATTGTTTCCTTTTAACTATCTCTTGTTCAGTTAAACCAGGACCATTCCTCCTCACTAATATGCAATAAGGAAAACTTTGCTCCAAAACAAATTTTGATACATTAACTTGATTTTTCCATTGATTGCCATTATAAATTTGAAGGTATGCAATGCTAGAAATGGTTTTCCTTGGAAATTAAAGAGGGAAAAATCAGTAGACTTTCTAAAATATATATTTAAAGAAAAAAGGATTCTCTTTCTGCTAACGGTAACCGTAATATTTCAATATTCTTTGGGTTTTTTTTAATAGTTTTTTTGCAAAACAATGGGGTTAAGCAGCTTGCCCAAGGCCACACAGCTAGGTGTCTGAGGCCGGATTTGAGCTCAGGTCCTCCTGACTCCAGGGCCGGTGCTCTATACCACCTAATTGCCCCGTAGTAATAATTCAGTATTAACAGAAATACTGTATTCAAAATCCTGTAACTTTAAAAAATGGATGGGGGGGTGGCTAGGTGATGCAGTGGATAAAGCACCGGCCCTGGAGTCAGGAGGGACCTGGCTTCAAATCTGGCCTCAGACACTTAATAACGATCTAGCCGTGTGGCCTTGGGCAAACCACTTAACGCTGTTGTCTTGCGAAAACCTTTTTTAAAAAAAGTGGTTTGGTATGAAACACTATTATTTACTTTTCCCATCTTAGAGGTGACAGTTTTTGATATCTACAACCTTTCTCAAGCTTTGTAATTTTAAGCTACAAGATACAAATTCAACTTGCTAGATCCAAGTCTGGATCTAGACGTGATTTACATATGAAAATCTCTGAAGTATCCCAACAGTTCAGCAGGCAAATTATAAAAGCCTGCAAACAGCCGAAAAAGCAGTCCTGGTCCTGGGAGCAGACACTGTGCTAGAGAAAAAGCTATCTTATGAGGGTCCTTGTAGAGAGAGAGAGAGTTCCAGCCCTGTGGATGGGGCAGGTGGGAGAAGGTGGCTGAAAGCAGCCGGGCCCTGATAATCTAGCCCTTGATTTATATTCGAAGTTTCCTGAGAGACCTGCAACCTTGTACAGCTAATCAGTTTTGGTTAGGTGGGAGCCAGACAATAATTGAGGTGTTTATGGTGCTTCCCAGTTGGCAGGGTTCTTTACAGGCATTATCTCATTTGAGCTTAACAACCCTGTGAGATAGAGGTCCTGCCAGTGTTTATCCTCACTTTCCAAAGACTCAGAGAGGTAAGTGACTTGCTCACAGTCACACAGCTAGGGAGCAGTGGAGGCAGGATTTGAGCCCAGGTTTTCCTGACCCCAAGTTCAGCATCCTCTCCACTATTCCATGCTGCCTCTTGAGATAAGTGTGGTCGTGCTATAGTTTATTTGCACTTTACCCACATTCATGTTATGTAGTTATGATTGGCAGTGTTTTTATACACTGATTCCAAGAACTAACTTCACTAGTGGGGGAGAAAATGACATGCTACGGTATCCCTGTGAAGTTAACTGCAGGTACCCTAGAGACCTTAGCATCCTATTCGAGCCTTTAACACTGTACAGGAAGTCTCATTATGTGCTTGACAAATGCTCATCCAACTCCTGCTTGAACACTCGAGTGACAGGAAGCTCTTGAACACATAAGACAGCCCACTTTGTTTATTGGACAACTCTCTGAGTGTTAAATTCTTATGTTGAGCACCAAATCCTAGGGCCAGACACACAGCAGGGGTCTAGAAATCTGGATGAATCATCTCCCCTTTTCCATCCAAGATGTGGGGAACACCAGTTTTCAGTTCTGCCTTCCTGAATTTCATTAGCATTTACAGTCCCAAGTGCACAAACTGTTCACATGGCGTAATATTCTCTCTGTCCCAGGGACTTTGCTTTGCTTTGTTTTTCATCTCTACAATCTTCACCCTCACTCTTGTCCTTGCTTTCTACTTTGCTAGTATCTAGACTATACATTTTAGCTATTTCACCCTACCTGGGCCCCAGCTTCTCTCACCCTTCATCCACCTTCTTTCCTTCTTGGAGAGAAGGATAAAAAGTGTCCTCACCTTGTGGCATGAAGGTGACCATGGATTCTTAGACACTAGACCAGCAGAATACAGGTGGAAGGATTTGAATCCAGTTTGATCAGGATTGGATGTGTATGAGGAACATTGACCTGCTAGATCCTGAGGCTTCTTGACATCTCCCAAACCACCTGCCAAGGAGTAGTATTTAGAGGCTGGGTGGTGCTGAGTGGGAGCAGTGGCAGTTTACATAGGGACAGGCCCCTCCTTCTGGCTGATAAATAAAAGAAACCTTAATGGATAAGTCTGAGAAGTCTTCTCTTTTTCAGCTGGTACCTGCCTATCTGTGGCTTAACCTTAGCTGGAGAAGAATTCTTTATCTTTTGGGATCATGGACTCCTTTGGTAGAGTTGGCAAATCCCTGTGGAGAATAGGATTTTTGTTTAGTTTTTTTGCAAAGCAATGGGATTAAGTGACTTGCCCCAAGGTCACACAGCTAAGTAATGAAGTGTTTGAGGTCACATTCGAACTCAGGTCTTCCTGAGTCCAGGTGCTCTATCCACTGTGCTACCTAGCTGCCCTGAGAATGGTTTTTTTTTTTTTAATTTTTTTAGGACTTTTTTTTTTGGCGAGGCAAATGGGGTTTAAGTATCTAGAAATACAATTGCCGAACTACTTAAAAAGGAAGCTTATGGATCCCATGTCAGGTTAAAACCCACTGGTCCAAGAGAATGCAGGAAAACTAGTTGGCTGTAGGGTGTACCTAGATGCTTAGATGGATTTGGGATCTGTATGTTGGACCTCTAGTCTCCTCCTAGAATCTATTGTAATTACTTGGTGAGATCCTTACACCTCAATCCTCTGACCTCAGAGATCACTTAGGAAATGAAAGTGGTCCCCAGGAGCACGAGGAAGGCAGAATCTGAGGTGTTTAAGTGCTCCCCGCCCCCAACCATTGAGCAGTGTAGCCTCCCAATTTTGCATCATCACTTGTAAGGGGGGAAAAAATTAGAAAATGGGAAGATTCTGACTTGGTGCCTATTTTATTGTTTCCTAACAGACATATTTATCAAAGGTTGGGTAAGGCAGTCGAGGTGGATTTGGAGATGACTTTTTTTTCTTAATTTCCAGGTGATTTTTTTTTTTGCTTGACTTTTGACTGCTTCCTTAGTTGGTTTTAGTTTTATAAGCCAGCACTTCCACAGGAGGAATGCCTACATCTTTAACAATTGGGCAAGTCCTTTCATTGCTTAGTGCCTCCGGCTTTGACTAGAAGTTTCTAAGTAGTTGCTGACCTACCCGATGGGGGGGGGTTCTTCCTCATTAAGTATGAGAAATCCAAATATTACATCTACTTAGTCTTCACTGTAGATATTTGGAAGAGGAATATCTTGATTATTTTAATTTCAGTTTCTTAAAGCACAGCCAGTATTACCCCTTCAGACTTACTAGTTATGGGAACTCTTGTTCACTAAACCTCTATATATCCCCAGGCTGTAAATTATAGGTAAGATGTACTCAGCTTGGATGGATGAAGGGAAGGGAGTTCCTGTGGCAACAAAATCTGCTCCAAACCCTCCCCCCCCCAAAAAAAAGTGCTAGGCACTGTTGGGTCCCTTGGATACAAAAAATTAGCTACTACAGGGGTAGTTATCAAGTGAAAAGAAGTATTTGTACTTGGCTTTTTTTAGTTCTACCTTTTTTTTTTGAAGTCAGTATTTGGAGATTTCAGTGGAAGTGTGAAATGCTGGGAAGGAAAAGAGGAGAGTCAGAACATTGAATTTTTTGGGGGAAGAACCCCACTGGTCAGGAGTCTATTATAATTGTTAAACCTTGGTAGCTTTTTCTCAGTCTTCATCCCTCCTGCTCCCTGGAGCTTTTGACCCTATTGAGTATTCCTTCAGTCTCCTTTTCTGGTACATCATTCTCTCACTGAAGTTATTTCTCAGAGCTCTTTCCTGAGCCTTTTTTGCTTTTCCTCTCCACACCTCCTCTCTTGGTTTTCAACCCCCCCCTCCCATAGGTTATTCTCTTTCTGCAGGTAAGTCTAAATCTTTATACATAAGCCTAGTTGTCATAGCAGTTGGTAAAAACCTTTATCTCCTCTGAGATTTCATGGGCACCTCACATTCAGTCAGCCAAAATTTACTTCATTATATTTTCCTCCAAATATTCTCCTCTTTCCAACATCCTTTTTTTTTAATTGAGGATATCATCATCCTTCTGGTCTCCCAGGTTCTTAATCTTGTAATCATTCTCACTTCCCCCCCTTGCATCCCTCATCTTAAGACAGTTGCCCAGTCTTGTCCCTTGCATCCCCACCAGACCTGAAGCAACTCTCCTTTTCTCCATTCACATAGCTATCACCTGAGTTCATATAGCCTGCCCTTTTTCCTGGTTCCCTAACTCTTACCCCTCTCCTCCATCCCCTTCACAGCTCTGAAAATAATCTTCCCCCTGAAGCCCAAGTCTCATTTAGTAACACCATTCTCTGCTCAAGACTAAGATGGAAACTCTTAGCTAGTGTTCAAAACCCTTCACACTCTGATTTGAACCTCCTTTTCCAAACTACTTTGACATTGCTTCCAGATTCAGGTTCCATATTCCAACTAAACTGGTGTTGCCCATACTTGGTCGTTTATCTTCAGCCCCTCTACCTTTGCACACTACCTCCCAAGGCCCTTATTTTTCCTGGTCAAATGAGATAATGTATGTAAAAGCAAGCACTATAAAATTAAAAGATCCAGGAAGGGTTTGGTTTAGGGGGTCCCTCTTTTCCAAACTACCCTCATTTTTAGGTTTTACATAAAAGTGCTTTTTTTTCCTCGTGAGTTTTCAGAGAATGGAAAAAAACTAAAAAGCAACATTTTCAGGCCAGATAGCTCAAGAAATGAAACATACTTTTAACTTCTGGGTCCAACAAGATCTTTATGTTAAAGACTTTCATGATTATGGTCAAATAATGTAATCTTGAAAATTAAATTGTTGCCCCTTTGTTGTAACAGAATTTTACCTGCATATAATAAGCCTACCTTGCCACTAGAAGTCCTTTTGTGCTTCCTCCTTGTGGCAAGGAGGTGCCCCCCCCCCCCCCGTTTTTCAAAGGCAGACACTCTGGCAACTCCTCCCTCCCAAGTCCAGTTGGGGCTCCCGATGACTGTTGTTCCAATACCAGTCTAGCTAAACCTGGAGAGGCTGCCCCACATTGGCCATGGCAACTCTAGAAGACCTCTACTAAGTCTTGAAGTTGAGATCTTCACCTTTGTGTAAGTGGAGGAAAATACACTGTTCAAATTGTCAATGTTTTGGATTATAGTGATTACAGTGCCATCTGTGTGAGGAAAGGGGGTGTTTCTCATAAAGACAATTTAAAACCTCTTTAATGCAGATTCACTAATGATGAAATGTTTGTGTGTGTGTGTGTGTGTGTATGTGCATGTGTGTGTAATTCTTATTGTTGGTCTCTTCTAGAAATGTATAGAAACACTAAAGGCCTACAGGAGCACTAGTGCTTTGGAGCCATCCACTGTTTGGAAGAAGGGGCTAGAAATTGAAAAGAGATTTGCGAGTTAGTTGATCAAAGTGCCATTGGTGGCCACTAGCCACTTCCTAACTTGTTAAATTAAACAGTAAGTTACCATTTTGGTCTGAACCTAGGCTATACTCCCCCCCCCCCCTTCCCTTCCTTCTCCTAATCTGGCTTATAAAACCTGAGTGTGGCCTGTGATCTGTATTATTATTGAGTGTATACCTTTACATATTTTTTTCCTTTTAAATAGCATTTTGTAAGGGTGTTCTTACAGTTGGACCAATATGGTAGTGATAATGAAAATTGTTCAGGGAATAGCACTCAATAAGTTACTTTTTTGTTATGGGAAAATGATTTGTATAAAAAGGGGTAGATTTTCCTTTGTGCAAAAAAAAATTGTCACTTAGATAAGCAAGGCAGTATAGTATTCCCCACCCACTCTTACCCCCAAGTGTTTCATGGACACATCTTTGTTATACAGAACACTTTTCTGTATGAGGGTTGTATTAACATAAGTTTTTTATTAAATTTAAAAATGGATGTGGACCATGCTGTTCAAAAATGGCTAGGTGGCGCAGTGGATAGAGCACTGGCCCTGGAGTCAGGAGCACCAAATTCAAATCCCACCTCAGACACTTAATAATTGCCTAGCTGTGTGGCCTTGGGCAAGTCACTTAACCCCATTGCCTAGCAAAAACAAAAATAAATAGATAAACGAAAGATCATTGATGCTGATTCACTAATTCACAATTGATATAGATATGGAAGAATTGCTCCATCCAGAAAGTAAAGTCTTCTTTCATTTCTTGATCCAATTCAGATCAGATGAAGTTGAAAGTACTTTCATAAAGTTTTATGAGTGTTCTCTGAAAGGGAAGGCTTCAAAATAAACAGGGTGGTTTGGTTTGGGCCGCAAAAACGAAAGATACCTTTACTTTCTGGATCCAGCAATTCTTGTATGTTAAAAGTACTTCCTTTTTAGGATACATTATTATATAATGTAGACCTATTGTAAATAGTACTTTCTTGATCAAATTGCTGCGTTCTCTTTATTAGTGCTCATATCTTCGTTGATTCTACCGTGTTTGGAAAATAATATAACTGCATTTTAAAAAGTCCTTTAATTCAGCCTTCACTAACTCTGCTCTCCTCACCTCCTCCCCTTTGCCAGTTCCAAGTCAGTGAGATTTTATTTTAGTTATCTTGTCAGTTATTTTTTTAAAGGCAGAAACTTTATGCTTGACCAATTCAAGTTAAAGTTTTTCTTTTTGCATTTTCTGTCATTTGTTGGATTAAGTATAGTGCCTGTAATTGAGTAAATAACCTTTTTTTCATTCACGATTGTTTGATAGTGTCTGGAATGGCTGGCACTGCTCGTATCGACGGAGACCATATTTTTGTATCTGTTCCGGAAGCTCTATTAGTTTCTGATGTGGTCACGGATGATGGGATAAATCTTGATCGTGGCCTTGCATCTGAAGTTGTCCAAGGGCCTGATATCGTCACAGAAAATGATTTTGTAACAGAAGGTGTATTTGTTCCTGAATCTGTTCTGGAAGCTGATATTGCCATTGAAGAAATTTTAGATATTAGTGATCACATTTTGACTTCTGACCTAATAACAGAAACTGTTAGATTACCTGACCAGATTTTTGTGGCTGACCTTGTTACTGGTCCTGAAGGACATTTGGAACATATGGTCCAGGATTCTGTGTCAGGAGCTGATTCTCCCACAATAGTATCAGAGGAAGTTCTTGTAACCAATTCAGATACAGAAGCTGTGATTCAAGCAGCCAGTACTCTTCCTGGTTCTACGGTTGCTATAAAAACTGAAGATGATGATGATGGCAAGAGCACTTCTGAAGACTACTTAATGATATCTTGTAAGTGAAATCAAAGGTAGATAAAGTGACTGGGAGATTATTTGAAGTAGAAAAGGGTTGGGGGGGAGGTTTGAATACAGTAAAAACCCTAGTTAGATGCCTCTTTGAAAAACAATTTGTTGTATTTTTGTGAGATGCTCTTTTTGTATTTACTCAGTGAAAAGCTGTGCTCCCAAGTGTCATTCTATAGCAGAGTAGTAGTTTTCCTTCCACTTCCCACATGTTTCAAACTGGAGAATTTCTGTTGTGTACTGACATCTTAGAGAACAGAAAAAAAAACTGAAGATATGGAAGAATTATATAAGACAATTATGATTGTAGAACTACATGTGTGTATACAAAGACACACACATATATTTTCCCCTAAAATAGGAGGGGAAAGGTCATACTTTTTTCCTCTCAGCCACAAATTTCTCTTCATTACTGTCAGGTACAGAGGTTGTGAGTTCACTTTTATTTAGAAATTTCTGTATGATCTGCTAAGTAACGCAGCAGATTTCATACATTCTCTTCCCTTTCCATAAAAACTTTAGAGCAGATTGTAAACTTAGAGGTGGGAGCCAACTCTACCTGTGTGTATCTAGATTGACCTATATTAAGTGTCTTGTGTGTATTTGATGTTAAACAAAAAAGACATTTATTTGTTTGTTAAAGTGCTTTTTGAGATCTTACCTCCTTTTTTGGAGTGATGATATAAAGATGATATATCTTAAGTGATGGTTTAAAGCTGAGCAGCCAAGAATGCTGAACTTGGAGAGATAAAGGTCAGTTGATAGCTACTTAACTAGAAGTAGCTTGTCACCCATGGAGTTTGGTGGGGCTGTGCTATCAGTTTTGTGGGCTTCTAGAATTATCATTTGCTGCTTAGAGAGGTTTTTGAGTAAAAGATTTTAAAAATGCATTTTGGGGAATGTGTTAAATATGTTTTGTGTGTAAGTATGGCTTGTTCCTAGTGACTTTCATCTGTAAGAATAAACAACATGTTCTGTAAATACAACTTGTAAGTCTGGCACATTCAGAATTAATTTTGTTGTTTTGTTTTGTACAACCATTGATGACATGGAATGTTTATGTATTTACCAGGTGTTGAAAGAGCACACCTCAGTGGCTGAACTTTTTAATTCTATTTATGCAAATGTACATCTCTTAGGTGTGAACTTTTTTGAACCAATTGCTTATCTTCTACTCTCAAGCATTGTCTTTTAAGTACACAAGTTTTGTAACAACATAGGGTCTTTTGCCTAAGTATAACATGATTTCAAATGGGCACAGTTGGGTATCAATGATTTCAAGTGAAAGGTAAAAATAAGTACTGATATGGAAAGTACAAATGAAAGCATAGGGCCAGTTCTATTTTGTAATATCTGGTATTTTTGATGTCACCACTCCTCATTTTCTTCCCTCATTTTTTTCTAGAGGTCTTAAAAACTGTGTTTTGAGAATCTTTTAATATATGTCATAATTGATCACCATCAAAGGAAAAGAATTTCAATTCTGAGAACCTCTGATTAACCTTTAAGAATGATAACAGAAGAACAAAGCTTATTGTTGTGATGCTGTTGTTACTGCATGTGTTTTTGTTGGAGGTCAGGTATCCCTTTGTATTAGTGATTTAAAATGAGACTTTATAATTGATTTTTTTTTTAGCCTCTTCATATTTTTGTTTTGAATTCCGATTTGGGTTTTCTCCTTCTTTCTTCTTGCTTCCACTTCACTTCCTTTTCTTCTTGGGCCGGGGTTGGCTTCTACTGGCTCTTGAGTCTTTCAGGGATGGAGAATGAACTACCTTGAAAGGCCTCAGAGCTAAGACAAGAGGGCCCCCTAGTCTGCTTTTCCAGAATGGAGAAGATTCCAGAATAGCCTAATGGAGTTCAACTAAAGGAGAAGGCCCTACTTTCCTTCTGGGATTCCTGCTTATCAGTGGAATAAAGAAACCCTCAGTAGCTGGGCTTGGGAGGTAGGGAGTATTTTACTTCTCCCAATCCCAGAGCTACAATCTGAGGTTCATCATCCTAACTAAACGGAAGACTATACTCCTAGAATGTTGGATCTGTCATTCCATCTGGACAAAAGACAATCAGTAGGAATCAGCTTCTAAACATTGATTCCCTGGAGTTCTTTTGGGGATGATTTTCTTTTATTCAAAAGGATTTCTATATAACCATGTTTTAGATAAATTGTTATAAATGGAAGGATATTGCATTGTTGCCTCCTTTGTATAAGAAACAGAACTAGAGTTGGCAACTTTTCCTAGAGTAAATGACCTGTGATTTGGTTGTAATGGTGATTGACTCTTTAGTGTGGAGAGGTATAAAGGAGTTCAGTTACGAGGGAAACATCCAGCATATGTTGTGTTGGACAGGGTGTTGGATCAGGAGTAGGATGACTGGGCTCTAGTTTAGCTCACCTCTTGATAGGTATATGCCCTTGGGCAAGTTCAAACTTCTGCTATTCTGTTAATGTCTGCCCTGCTGATTTTAGAGAACTGTTGTGAGGCTTAAATGAATGAATGCATATGGTGTACTTGGATGATTATGATGGTGTTCATCATGATCA
Organism: Macrotis lagotis; assembly: GCF_037893015.1. Taxonomy (NCBI): domain Eukaryota; kingdom Metazoa; phylum Chordata; class Mammalia; order Peramelemorphia; family Peramelidae; genus Macrotis; species Macrotis lagotis. Next base: position 54,357,798 of record NC_133666.1, read on the forward strand.
TGTTTTGATTCTTCTCCTAAGGTTGCAAGATACTATGGAATTGTAATGCTCTGCCTTCCTTTATCAGACTGTCTATGGGCCAAGTGTCACACATAAGACTTACTGGTTTAAGAAACGGGCTAAGAGAAAAGTTCATTGTCTTGATCCTTGTTTTTATTGCAGAGCAACTAAGCTTTCTTCTATAGCTAATAAATGTATAGATTAATAGAAGAGTGCCATATAGATTTGATGATGACTATGGATAAATCTTTTTGAGGGACTAAGTTTCCTTCAAATTAACCATGATTTGAAACGTAGGTCTTAGTTGAATGTATGTATCCTTCCAGAAATGTCTCTGCATTAAGGTCTGTCCTTTTGTGCTGGAAAACGTGGACCCTGCACTGTGTGTGAGTATGTCAGTTAAGCATTGTTTAACAGTCAAAATTTGGTCCTTAAAAAAAGCTCACATGCACCCATATGTGTACATAACCCTACATGCATGCCTCTGTGTGTGTGTTGTGGAATGGAGAGTACCAGCAGCTGCAGGGATATGGAAAAGCCTCGTAGGAGGATCCGGGATGTTATTGCCTGACTGACCTGAACTTTGATAAAAACTAGGAATTTTAAGAGATGTAGAGAGCATGAATTCTAGGTGTGGGGAACAATCAGGTCAGAATCCTCTGAGAATTAGTAGGAAATCCTCTTTGGCAAGAGAGCAGATCCTATGAAGTGGAGTCATAAAGAAGAAGATTGGAAGGGTAGGAAGGAACCAGGTTGTGGAGGGCTTTAAGTGCCAACCATAAGAATTTATCTTGGACCTCAAAAGTAATAGGGACTCCCTGCAGTCTATTGAGGAAGATAGTGATGTAGTCATGTCTATATTTTAGAACTATCCCTTTGGTAAGTACATAGAGACTAGATTAGAGAAGAGGGTTCTTTGAGGCAAGAGATTAGTTAGGAGGCTTCCTGCAGTAGTAAGCTATGATGGCAGGTGTGTGAAGGAATAAATGCCAGGGATTTGAGGAAGAGAGACTGGGACAGGACTTGGTATCTGTTTGGCTCTATGGGCTGAGTGAGAGTTGAGGAGTCAAGGATGCCTTAGGTTGGGAACCTTGGGAATTGGGGCAGTTAGAAAGGTGATTATTAGAAGGAAAGCTAGGAGTTGATGAGAGATGCTGTTAGGAATGGATTCTAGGAGAAATACTAGAGATCTGAGTAGCATTACCAGAGAGATAACCCTCATTTCTTTTTGGGAACTGATAGGGTTCACTCTCAAAGTAGAGAGAGAGGAGGGCTCAGGATAGACTCCCACTCTGAGGGCATGGTGTGTGGGCAATAGTCATAGGTATTAACACCTGCCTAACTCTGAAGACTTGCTGTTCTATCCTGGAGAAGGCAATGTGATTAAACAAATAACAAGAACACCAAGAGTGAGCTGTGTCACCAGAAGCCAGAGAGTAGCGTGATCGAGAGAGAGCATGCCCTTTAGACAGGTCAAGAACAATGAGAATGGATAGGAGTCTGTTAAGAAGTGACAAGACATTATGGAAAGAAGTTCACTTGAGTGATGAAGTCAGAATAAACTATCTCTCTGGTTCTCCCTTTCTCTCCCTCCTCAAAATAAGTGTTTAGGGAAACTTGTGGACCTGAGTGTGTCTTTAAAGCAGTGCCACAGGGATGGCCCTTCATAAGGAAATCTAATATATGGAGAATGGTGGACTTTTTTTATTTATAAATTATTCAGTTTACTCAGTTTGTCATTTTTTGAGTGGAACATGTTTATTTAAAAAAACATTTAGAGTGATGATTCATTAAAATTCCATTTACATGGAATATTTCAGCAAAATAGTTTGTCTAAAATGAGATGGGCCTGCTGCATTTCTCTGTTTTCCTGGAAACAGAAAAATTCTGCACATTGTAACAAATGGCACACCTTGGGGTTTTCCAGATGGTGATGTCCAGATCCATTGTAGAATCCAAGTTCCTGATCATGTTGACCCCCACCCCCCAGGTGCATTGTTGGCAGTTTCATGCCTGCCATGGCCTTTCAGGGGAGCTGATCTAAGAGAGCATAGGGGAAAAAACTTGTCTCCCACTTTGTAAAATGTAAGTGCACATCTTGATCTAGAAATTTTTTCTTTCCTTTTTCCTTTTTTTTTTTTTTTTTTTTTTTGCAAGGCAATGGGGTTAAGTGGCTTGCCCAAGGCCACACAGCTGGGTAATTATTAAGTGTCTGAGGGCAGATTTGAACTCGGGTTCTCCTAGGACTCCAGGGCTGGTGCTCTATCCACTGCGCCACCTAGCTGCCCAGATTTTTTTTTCTTTTTTGTTTTTTTCAAGTCATTCTTAGCATTGCCCAGTGGGATAGAAAAGAATATTAAACTTTAGGAAGCTGCAAATATTATAGAATGGGATTTTACCTTCTAATTGTGTTACATTGAACTTCTGGTCAGGCAGGTGATAGACACAGTGTCAGCCGCTTCTTACAAATGGAGACAGCCTGGAGAAGGGGAAGCAGCATTCCACAGTGGGGCTGGACATTGTTCACCTCAGAACAGAAAAGGGGGTCTTTTCAGTTCAGATCTCCTGAATGCCCTTTGACTTAGGAGGAGGGTCTCAGGATCCATTTCTCAAGTCATTGTAATTTTTATTTAAGGCAATGGGGTTAAGTGACTTGCCCAAGGTCACAGAGCTTAGGCGATTACTGAATGTCTGAGGCCACATTTGAACTCAGGTCTATCCCCTGCGCCACCTAGCTGCCCCCCTCATTGTAATTTTTTTTTTTTAGGTTTTTTTGGCAAGGCAATGGGGTTAAGTGGCTTGCCCAAGGCCACACAGCTGGACAATTAAGTGTCTGAGGTTGGATTTGGACTCAGGTATTCCTGACTCCAGGGCTAGTGCTCTATCCACTGCACCACCTAGCCCACCCCCATTGTAATTTTTAAAGCAGTTTTTAGGGATTTTTTTCTACAATAAAGAGTTCAAAAGGGATATTAATTTTGGTAAGAATTGATGGGTTTTTCCACTCTAAATAGTAGTGATGTCATTGTACTTCATAGCAATCCACCCACCATGCTCCCCACCCTGCACATATACACACACACACACACACGCACAATAAACCATAATTTGTCTTTATATCCTGTATTAAAAATGTTCATCAAAATAGAAATTTAATGAAATCCTAGAACATCTTTATAAAGTCTGAAAAAAGAAATAGAACCTGACTGAAAAGTTTCAACTTAATGATTTTAAGTCAGATTTGAAATCATGATATAAAGCTGGTAGATTGTACAAAGGCATACTTGTCCTGGGAAATCTGGTTTGGGGGGCATCATAATATAATGTTTTAGATTTAGGCTATGTGCTTTTTCTGGATTAGTCTTACAGTAAGAGAGTTTTAGTCATTTTTTGTCTTCTTAGTCTCTGTCACCTTTTTTCATTCTGCATGATATACCAAAAATATCTTTTAAGACTTTTATGTAACTTTACAGTACTTTGTTTCACTTATTCCTGTTGAAACTGACCCTTAAATCTATTAAGAAAATTGGGTTATTTTTGTAAAAGGTGGTGAAATATTTCAGTTAGTTTCAAAGGTAAGTAGATCATATATTTGATGTTTTACTTCAGAATATCTAAAAAGGAAGTGATATCCCTTAAATGTAAAAAAAAAAGTTTTTCCTAGTTTATATATGTGTGTGTGTATATAAAAATATACACACATACATATGTGGACATACACATCTCTCTGTATCTACATCTACATCTGCACATATCTGTACATACTAATTGCTGCTGAAGCAATTAACAAGTGTGTGTCCTCTAATTGCACTTGAATTAGCTAGGTGATCCTAGTGGCTAAGTGGTAATTTACATGCAAGTAAGTGCTACTGTGATGCCTTCAGAAGCCATTGATGAAGGCCTTTTTGGGGCCAGGTACTGTGCTAGGATGGAAGGTTGTTAGCTTCAAGGACCTTCCATTCAATGGAGGTGAAAAAGCACACGCATGCACTCAAGCCCCTTGGGATCTGGGAGGGATCTGGATCATCCTTATGTAGGAAGGTTGCACTTGAATTGTGCTTTGAAGGAAATTCAAGATTCTTAAGACCCACAGAGTGAGAAGGGAAGGCATTTTAGGTACAAAGGCATAGAGAAAGGAGATGGAATTTTGGAACATGAGAACAGAAAGAAGTGACGGCGAGCCTGGAAAGCCAGATTGAAGCTCTTCTCCAGAGAGGATTTTGATGCCAAACTCTGGGAGAAGAGAGTATTCAGGAAGAGAAGTCAGTGATGATGTCAAAAACTACAAAGGTGAAGAAAAAAGAGGGCTAAGGAAAGTAGATTCAATTTGGTGATTAGAGAATGCTGATAACCTTTGAGAGAATAATTTCAATTGAGATTAATAAGGTCAGAAGGTAGATTAGAAGGAATTGAGAAACATGGCATCAATGACATCATTTTCTCGGAGTTGGGTTTAAGTGTGGGGATAGGTATTGTAGCGATGGTGGAAGATCTGAATTCAAGATCTGCCATCAACAAAATAGCAGCTGTGAGACAGCAAACAAGTTATCTACCCTCTCTAGGCAACTCCTAAGACTATAAGTAACAAGAGAAGGTGTCAGCTTTGTAAGGGTAATTTCCTTTTCTGAGAGTTGACTTTATCAGTGACATCACAGTTGCCTATGCAGCAATCCTGATCTTTTGACTATGGAAGGATGGTGACATAGAGCATGATAGTTGGAGGAGATGCCAGTGGCTTGCTTTGTTTTGAGGATGAGGGAGACTTGGGCATGTTTGTAAGCAGTAGAAAAGGATCCTCCGTTGAGAGAGAAAATGAAAATTAGAGAAATCTGTTGATTGTGGGGGAATGCCATTCTTTCAGGTCCCGGCCTTGATAGGAAGGGCTTCATCAGGGTCTGAAGCAAAGACAGGAAGAATGCACAATGATGGTAGCTGAATGACTTTGAGATGGATTGCATGGATTGTATGATGTGATGTTCACTGCTAACAAGGGATGGGATGTATGGGAGGCTTAAACATGTTATTCCATGAAGTTAATTACATTTCTCTTGTAATTTTAAGTATACCATTAATTAGACTAGCCAATTGCTTTTTTGTGTAAAATATGCTGCTTATACTTTTCACATTATTTTTATCAGTATGGTCAGAATTAAGGCTCTTTTGTTGTGGTTTTTCAAAGTAGAATGTTGTCATTTGTAGAATCTTTAAATATACTGTGCCTCTTTCTCCCCGTGCCTTCGTTGTGTTTTCACTAATACATGAACCAAACTGAAATACCTCAGTGTAAATTATAGATTGAAATATCATGCAAATGTTTTATATTGATTCACTAGCTGCTTCGATGACTAGATATTGCCAACCCAGTATGTGCAAAAGAGAACTCATGATTTTTCTTTACTGTTTCTGTCAAGGGCACCAGTAACTTTGCAGTCACCCAGGGCTCACAACCTCTGAGTTAGCTTTCCCCGCTCACTCCACATATTCAGTCATTTTCTAAATTTTGTCTGTTCTACCTCCAAAATATCTCTTGTTACCTTCTCTCTACTCCTACAGCCACCACTCTAGTTCAGGCCCTCAGCACCTCTCACCTTGATTATTGCAATGGCTGCCTAATTGGTCTCCCTGCTTCCTGTCTCCTCTCTCCAGTTCATCTTCCACTATGCTGTCAAAGTGATATTCCTAAAGCACAGGTCTGACCGTGTTTCTCTACTCCTCAAAAAAACTCCACCCATCCATGTAGTTCATCAAAGGTAGTTCTCTAGAGGTGTCCAAAAAATCTATAATAATTTAAAAGAGGTAGTAATTGGACTCCCATCTAGCTTTTGTTTTTCATTTTTATTTGTAATTGCAAGAGTCCATTTTTTTCTGACACCTTAACATAATTAAATTTAAATCAAGACTGTTAGCTACATTTATTGGTTTTCTGAAGCATATGTAGCCTCTTTGGGGGGGGGGTTCTGCCATATAAAGAAATTCTGTTGTCAATGTTTGAAGTAGTTTCCATTTTAAAATATTCTAAAGAAATAGTCAACATACTTGTGGGCCTATAACAGGTCTTTTTAAAATTTTTTTTAGCATGTCATATTCAGAAGACAGCATTCCATCGATATGTTTCATTGTTGAAAGCATCCACTTTTGGTGTCTGAAATTAAAAGTGCTTGTTATAGACTAAAAGATCTGGCATAGTGTAATTGGGTTTTTGTCTTCATGTAACATCTTTGAAAGTTTTCTGCAATGGACTTTCAAATATTGCTGTGGAAACTGCACAATATTTGAAATGCAAGAGTAGTCATTATTTTGAAATAAAGTTTGCCTTGCTAAGTTGAATTATCCAAAATGCAATTTAGGTTGGGAATTGCCAGTTAAGAATAGAGTCTATAGTCATTTCATTTTGATACTTTTGAACTTAAAATAAGATCTCTTTTTATTCTTTAGCAATTGCTTCTCTTTCCTTAGACTTAGTTTGCATAGCTTCTTGGGCTTTATGTAAAATGGAAGGTCTTGATTGCTGGGATTACTGTAGTCTTGATTTCATAGCCCACTTTATTTTGCATCATGGACATCTTGTTTTTCTTTTTGTTGGTAGAGTGTAACTTAAAATATTGAAAGTAATGGATGGTTTTTGACTCATTAAAAATGACTAGGTGCTTATTGAATATTTTTGTCAGTGAGAGATGTTTGTTGAGTTACTCTTAAACACCTCACTCATGACCCCTCAATGTGACTAGTGCTTGAACTCAATGCTTGCCTCCTCTTTGTTTTTTACAGTGGATGAAGATGCAGAGAAACTAGACCAAATTGCAAACCCACCAGTAAAACTCCACACTGAAGCTTCCAATGATGATGTCACTAAAGAAGATGGGTTTGGTTCAGAAGTTATAAAAGTATATATTTTTAAAGCTGAAGCTGAAGATGATGTGGAAATAGGTACAGATACAACTTGGATTTATTCTTTTAATAGAAACAACCAATCGTTGTCTTTTTGTCTTTTTATTGAATTATCTGACAATTGTGTTAGTCAATATTAGACCTTTTTTCTTGGTCTTGGGAACAATATATTTGATATGGGTGATTGTGAGCATTTATATTTGATAATGTAACTGATAGGAAGAGTTTACCAATCTGATATACATAGCATGCATGTATTTTGCAACTGAATCTTGTCAAACAGGTAAGTAGAGGGATTTGGTTTGAACTCTGGTGACTGCCTGCTATTGGTGACTTTCACTCAGGATTTCTTGGTTTTTAGATTTTATCTAATAGTAAATATTTTTTTAACAGGAAGTTTAAAGTTCTCCCTCTTAAAATTTTCTAACTCAAGTTTTGACATTTCTCTTGCTTAGTGCTTCTGTGGATTTGTGTTATTGCATCCCATCCATGCTGTGTTGTCTTGAGATTCTTGTCTGCATTTTCCCATAAATCTTTCCAAGAGATCCACTTAACATACTGGATGCTTTTTTCCTAAATATTTTTCCATTGTGTCGATACTACTAAAGCATAGTCTGTGCATTGGTTGTCTCTTATTCTTGCTATATTGCCTGCCCTCCCTCTTTATTCTGTTCTGTAATAGATCTCGTCATGACATCCTTTAATATAGCTTCTCCTGGACAATCACTTCTTGGTTGTAGCCTACTTGCTCCTGTCTTGTGCTCCTTTAAGGGTGATGTTGATTAATTCGAGTATTAGGTATTGCATGATTCAAAGCCATGCTGCATTATGAGATCTTGGCTTATCAGTCACCCCATAGGCCATCTAGTCCAATTCTCAGTTGCCCTTCCCCTCTCTTCCCCTTACCCCCTCCTCTCCCCACCTCCTGATGGAAAAATGTGGGGATAATTAAAAGTACTACCCAATTTACCTACAGCAGCTTGGCTTTAATCTTTCTCCTCTACTTTTTACTCTTTTGCAAGGCAATGGGAGTTAACTGTCTTGCCCAAGGCCACACAGCTAGGGAATTATCCAGGGCCGGTGCTCTTTCCACTGAGCCACTTAGCCGCCCCTATATTAACTATTAATTGATTCTCTGATAATTCTCATTTCTCAAGAAATCTTGTATGGTTTTTAACACGTGAGAAATATTTGGAGGAGGCACTTTTTTTTATCTTTTTTTGAGCAAACACAGTGGGATCTTATATTCTCTAAATTTTGTAGTTATGTGATTGTAAAGATGTTGTCTTGCTGGAGCTAAAAAGGCAATTCTTTCCTTGAAAACCTATTTCTTTCTGCTACCTTCTTAAAGAATGTCATCAATGAATGTTGTTTTCTTGTATTAAAAATTGTATCATTGCTAAAGACATTTAGGACTATAGCTACTGATAATTTTATGGTTTCTCTTTTTGGTAATAATGGCTAAGATTTTTTTCCAGGCTCTGGTATTCTCTCTCTCTCTCTTTTTTTTTTTTTTAGGTTTTTTTTGCAAGGCAAATGGGGTTAAGTGGCTTGCCCAAGACCACACAGCTAGGTCATTATTAAGTGTCTGAAACCGGATTTGAACCCAGGTACTCCTGACTCCAGGGCCGGTGCTTTATCCACTGCGCCACCTAGCCGCCCAAACAAATATTTTTTTTTTTTTTTTAAGGTTTTTGCAAGGCAAATGGGGTTAAGTGGCTTGCCCAAGGCCACACAGCTAGGTAATTGTTAAGTGTCTGAGATCGAATTTGAACCCAGGTACTCCTGACTCCAAGGCCAGTGCTTTATCCACTACGCCACCTAGCCGCATCTGGTATTCTCTGTAGTCTTTTAGCACCTCCAGAACCTTATTTTCCTTTCCTTTTTTTTTTTTTTTTTGCCTTTGCTTTCCCTTTTCTTGTTGCTTCTTAGTATCCTTAGAATCGATGAACTTTGAATTTACTTAGTTGATTATGTTGCCAAATCTTAGTAAGTTTATTTTTCTTTCAACTGCTTAGCATTGTTTTATGATGAAGCAATGACTACTAATTTTCTACCATCTTCATCTACAAGATTTCACAGATCACTTTATATCCTATATCATTGTTCCCCTTGGCTGCAATATTCATCCACTTAATACAAAGAGCTGTCCTTGCTGACCAAGACCTTTCCAGTGTTTTGTTTCTTGCCTCCTTCATTTTGGTGATTTTTCAATTAGACTTGAGCACTGGTGATGCTGTTGTATTATTTTATCTGATCTTTGTTAATCTGCATCTTTAAAAATAAAACAAACAAACAAACAAAAAACAAAAAAATAAAAATAAAACAAGTTAGAATTAATTTAGTTGGCTATGATAGCTGATTTAGTAACAACTTATAAAGATACCTATCTTAGTAAACAATCACTTCCTCAAAGTTATGTAATTAAATTCATTTTTGTGAAATAAGTGGACCATGCACTGCTGTTTTCTTAGTGTTTTTGGACTCAGTAAAACCAAGTCCACCCACTCCATTGTTTCATGAGTTTCCATAACTAGTTTACTATGGTTGAGCCTTTCCATGTTCAGTTGGCTTGGCCCAAAGGAAACATAGCCCTTGATGGGCCCAGTCATACTTGAAGCCTTTCTGGTGTGGCAGAAGCTGTAATCCCTTGGCATAGCCATCAAGAACCCAGAGTCACCTTCGATCCATGAAGAGGCACCAGAAGAGGACTTGGTGAGTGGTGGATGAGAACTATTTTTCTTAGAAAATTTCTGTTTTTAATTTTTGAGGTGGAACAGAAGTTGTTACAGACAGTGATTTTCACAATGGACATTCCATCCCTGGAGTCCTTGAACAGCAGGGATGTGTTGGCCGAATGCAACAGGAGAAGATGGTTTACATGGCAGTTAAAGACTCAACTCATGAGGGTGGAGATCTCAGTAAGAATTGAAATATTTTTAAAATTGATGTAACTATAGCATTATGTAGCATACAAACACACACATACATACACACAAACTTTATTAAATATTGTGGTTGTTCTCTGAGACATAAATATATGATTCCACATTGATACTGTGTGAAATATTGAAAATGACCTAATAACAATGAATATTGTGAGAAATATATCGACTGAGCAGTAAAAATACATTTAAGGGCAGTAGCTTTCTTCTGGCCATTTGGGAGATGCAAATGTGTCTCCTCATTTCTTCACCCTTACCTGATTTGTCATTGAACTGGGCCCCTAGTAGCTGGTATTCTGGCCAGTGAAGATCTCTGTAGGGCATAGCATGATTTCTGGCCCACTGCAGGTGCTTCTTTGAACGTTTGTTCCCTTCTTCCCCAGCATCCTTGACTAAGGGAGTAGATGTTCTCCAGGTTACCTTGCCCCCATATGGGGTCAATGACTATCAGAGTGTCCCAGCTCTTAGCCCTTACCTTGCTAAATGGATCCCGCCCTTTTTTAAGTGATTTTTTAATCCTGAATTGACATGCCAAATAAAATGAGCATTTATGTAGAACAGAATAGAAAAATAGGATTCTATCTGAAGCAGCTAGTCTCTCTTGTAAACTACTTGTTCTCAAAGCCATCTTGGTCATCTGAACTTCTTTCTGCTCTTCTTTCTGTTCTCTTGTCTGAATTTAAAAACAGCCAAACCTCAATTCCTTTTCCTTCCTATCCCCACTTCACACACACCCCACCCATGGCATGGAAGAGGGTAGTCCAAACTACAGCATTAAGAGAAACCCGTATAATCAAGCAAACTAAATGTATGTGTGCCCTTCTTGCAAGAGACTTCCCTTCTCATCCCCCCCAGTAAAAAAGAGGGGAGAAATAGGGGTTACCAAACTGTTTCATCATCTGGCTTCTACTATGATCTCTCAGTGCCCTGCTATGGTTTTCTTTCTTTGGGGGAGTTAGGAGTGAAAGGAGAGGTTCTTCTCCATTGACTCTTGATTCTTTCCCCAAATTGATAAATTTATCATGAGACAGTTGTTATTGTACTGATCTTACCAGTTCTTTATGTACCTCATTCGGAGTGAGGTCAGCTTGGAGGGATTAGGGAGCTGACAGAACTATTAGCCCTGTAGGCATGAGCTGTGGGATGGCTTTAATTCTTCCCCTTACTGTTTTGAGGAGGGGGGCCCCCAAGATGGGGATGTGGGGAGAGGAGATGGGGGGCTGAGTCCCGCAAGCTGGGAAAGTCTTGTGTTTTGGCAAATGTGAATCAGGTTTGGGGGCTTCCAGAAGCAAACTTTGGTCACAGTGGAATCATCGTCTACCAGCCTTCAGTAGAAACTTTGTTTTGTTGTTAACATTTTCATTCAATTTAACAAACATCCACTACCTGCTCCACATTAGACTTTGCTGTGACTCGTTAGCCTTTTCTGATTTGGGGGCTGTTGGTGAATGTCATCTGTCATTGCCATGAGTTCCTGGAGAATAGGGTCTCTCTTTGATTTTTCTTTGTCTCTTTAGTGCTTAAAGGAGGGTGCCCGTAACTCTGGCACACAGCAGGCACTTAATAAGTGCTTGATGGCCGTCTGACTGTTCCTGTGAATAAATAAGCTTTTGAGTTTTTAATCATGACTTCCAAAGGGGCTTGTTGATACCTAACCCACCTAGTTGAATGACTGGCCCTTGTAGTTCAAGTCCAAGCTTAAACAGTCCCACAGAACTGTTTTCCTAAGTCCTGGATAAGAGAATAAGGGGAATTATTTTTTTAAGGGGGGGAGGGGGCTGAAAAAGTCATCATACCACTTCCTTGAAGTGTCCAGATAACAAGACACTCTCCTAAGTCAACATTTTAAAAAGACCTTAGAAACGTGTGAACCACCCATTTCATAATCATTTCATTTTATAATTTAGACTTTGTCCCATTCAGATTATGCTGAAATAGCTGATGAAGTTTACATGGAGTCATTATAGGGGATGAGGAAACCCCTACCCTCCCTGAGGCCCAGCTGGAAGACTCTTGAAGTGTCCAGATAACAAGACACTCTCCTAAGTCAACATTTTAAAAAGACCTTAGAAACGTGTGAACCACCCATTTCATAATCATTTCAGCTTATAATTTAGACTTTGTCCCATTCAGATTATGCTGAAATAGCTGATGAAGTTTACATGGAAGTCATTATAGGGGATGAGGAAACCCCTGCCCTCCCTGAGGCCCAGCTGGAAGACTCTGGTGTGAATAAAACATTTGTTCCTGTGGCTTGGGCAGCAGCATATGGTAGGATACCCTTTCTTTGTGCTGAAGTCAAAAATGTGCATGACCAATTCATCAGGCCCATTAGTCTACTGGCTAATGCCATCCCAAATTCATTGGTTTCCTGAAGTGGTTCAGCATATTTTATTCCTTCCTTCCTCCAAATGCGTAATTTCATAGTACCTCAGAGCATCACTGTAATACTGTTCCATGGGTACTTGGATGGAGTCTGAGATGGGTTTCTCCTCCTTTCTTGCTTTCATTCTAGAAATAGCCCACATGCTGGATGCCAGTTTTGGAAAAACTAGCTTTTGATTCTGTAGGCTATGTTGGCTAGGGATGCTTGGCTATGGAGGCAGGTTATTTCACATCAAAGACATTTAAGTGGACAAAAGCAGTTTTCTTTTTTCTTCCTTACAGCCTGCCTTTTTCAAAAATAATCTTCACTCACTGCATTGTAGCTTTTTTTTTTTTAAAGTTTTTGCAAGGCAGTGGGGTTAAGTGGTTCGCCCAAGGCCACACAGCTAGGTAATTATTAAGTGTCAGAGACAGGATTTGAACCCAGGTACTCCTGACTCCAAGACTGGTGCTCTATCCACTGAGCCACCTAGCCACCCCACATTGTAGTTTTTAAACAAAAAAAAAGCTACTATATAGGTGAAGACAGTAAATATGCTTGGATTTTTTTCCATTTTGAAATGTTAGTTACTTTTGCAATTTAAGAAATAAAGCTGTTTGGATTTATCAACACTAGAATGCTGAACACTTTTTGGGGGGGGAATAGTGATGGGAAATAGATTTCTATTATAGCAGGTAGAGAATTGATAGTGAGAAATGGAATGATTGGCCCTTGAGGTCAGCCAGTTGACTGCTCACATTTTACATAGGAGACAGCTAAATGACTTAACCAAGATTCCCAGAACCATGATATGAACCTTTGTCTTCTGAATTCAAATCCATTGTATCTTTTCCCTTCTCTTTTTGTTTTAATTCTCAAGATGACCCAGGTATACCTTAATTTTTTTAAACTGAGTTCAAATTCTTTACTATTAATTGGGCTTTAAAATTCAGAAATAGGGGCGGCTAGGTGGTGCAATGGATAGAGCACTGGCCCTGGAATCAAGAGTACCTGGGTTCAAATCTGGTCTCAGACACTTAATAATTACCTAGCTGTGTGGTCTTGGGCAAGCCACTTAACCCCATTTGCCTTGCCAAAAAAAAACAACCCTAAAAAAAAATCAGAAGTAACAACCTAATTTTGAACAGTTTCATTGTTTTTCTGGACAGATATGGTCAGAGGTGCTGATTTTTTCTCTCCCCCCCACTTTCCCCCAACCATGGGGATTACTTTTCTAATATGTGGCATGATATTAGTGAGAAATAAAAAAGTTAACTCCGAAGAGAATTGCAGAATGTAATGATTGGTAGATGGGTAAATGATTTGCCTGTCATCACTGTAATCTGCTAGCATTTCAGTTTGTTACTTATTTTTTTTAGGAAATGAAAATCTTCCCCAGAGGTATGAAGAATGTGAGGCATCAGGTGAGAATGTAGTTTACTATGAACTATTAGGTGTTAGATACATTTTTATTATATAGTTTTGGGGATTTAGGTAGCATTTACATACACAAACTAGTTGAGACTCTCTTTAAACTTGGCTGGGTTAAAAGTGATCTCCCAAATTGCTCATTTATTTTATATAGTGTTTGGGAAGTCATATAGTATATGTGGAAAAATCCCTGAATTTGGAATTGAAAGACCATGTATTTAAATCCTGAATCTATTGTTTATTCAGTATGCCATCTTTTGACAGATCACTTTATATCTGTGTCCTTTTATGAAATGGAAACTATATGTTTAAGAAGAAATTCTTATAAGCAGTAGTTTTATTTAAATGTCAGACCTTTTCATATGGATCCAGTCACATTATGTGGACTCCAATAGAATTTGTGAGGATGTGGATAAATGAGAGTTGCTTAAGGTCTACTGACTACTCCAGTGTTCTTCTACCTCAATGGTTAATATGTCCAAATCCGAATTCATCATTCCTTGCCTCCCTCCTATTAACATCAAGAGCTCTATTCTCCTGCCAGTCCAGCAGAGCTGAAAACCCAGAATCCTTTTTGACTCTTCCCCTCTCACTCTGATCCTCTCTCCCTCTCTCTCCCTCCCTCTCCCTCCCCCACTTTCCCCAGTCAACAGCCAAATCTCTGCCTTTACAGTATTACTCAGCCCTAAACCCTTCTCTCTGGTCTCACAGATTTGACCCAGTGAGAAAATAAACCATCTTCTGCCTGGCTTGTACCAGCTCTTTCCTATCCCCTTCTCCCCTACATGTAGTATGTTGACTGTTTGATTCAAATTGGCCTCTTCCCACCCTTGCCTTTGTACAGGGGACTCTGTGTCTTGGAATGCACTCTCTCCTCACATCTACCTCTTAGATTCTCTGTTTTCCCTGCTTTTTTTTTAGTTTAATGAATTATTAATGTCTTTTTTTTTACATTGCCTTTACTGGTCAATATATTTCTCCTCTACTCAGAAGAACCATCTGTTTTTTGGAAGGCCCTCGTGATTGTTTCATTTATTGTATCTGTATCTAGGGCCTGGTGGATAAGAGACATAAATAAATGTTTGTTCATTGATGAACAGAGACTAAAAAGGGGAGAAGGAACGCAGTTCAGCAAAACTAATCAAGTCCCCAGTGATGTTGCACAGGGACTCACCTCCTGCAGTTTTGTTGGGGAATGTGTTTGATCATTATCATTCTCGGCTCTGGGTTTACAATCTTTTTTATTGCTCTTCCTATGTGCATTGATGTCATTGTTTTCCTCTGGGTTTTATTTTGGGTGGAGGCATCTGGCACCTAATTCCTTTTGGGGGGGGAGTAAAGGAAAAATAATTAAATGAGTTTACCAAAAGCAACTTAAGGGGCTTTTCTGTCACATGACTACTTGGTTCTGCCTCCTGAATGAGACTTTATCTGCGTCTCCCAATTGTAATTGTTTCATTGTAATTATTTAATGTGTATAATGTGTTTTGCATTTGCTCAAGGTGCCTAGTCTATCCCTCTAGTAGAATAGAGGTTCTTGGAGGTCAGGAGCTGTGTAGGTTTGTATCCCTAATACTTGGCACACTGTAGGCATTTTTGTTTGTCATAATCTTCACTATTGCTGGCAGTACTCACTTCAGTGAGATAATGGAACCTTAGAAGTATTGATAATTGGAAATATTAACTAAAACTATTGTATGTTTCGGTTCAACGTCCTTGCTGATCTTGGATTTTCCTCCACTGTGTAAGTCATGCTAACTGGGAAGGGTTTAAATGAAGATGTAGAGTCAGGTTTTAAATGTTAAAAAAATGTCACCTTTTAAATGTTAGAAAAAAACACTTGCTGAGGGTTAAAAGGGGACAATGTTCTGGAATTTGGGGTTTGGGGGTTTTCTAAATTAAGATATTTGGCAATCAAGTAGATTTGAAAGTGAGGTACAAAATGATTTTTCAATTGAGGAATCATTTTTGGTTAGAGTCCTATAATTTGGGTATTATTGTGTTAATTTATGGTGGTAACCAGTGGCTTCACCCAGAGCACAGTTGGTTTGGTTTGTTGTTAACAACTTAAGGGTTCCTTTTAGTGAAATAGGTTTTGACTTTGGCTGGTGGTTTTCATTTTTGATTTTGAAGCAAAAAACTTCCAGCATGACCAAACTATTTACCTGCTTGAAAGGTGGTTAACATTGATGACTTAGCTGTAGGTTGAAGAAGTAATTGAGAGAAGCATTTGTCTTAAGAGTCTCAGTCAACCTGCCATATGGTTGAACTGAAATTTTTTTAAACCCCAAATAAAAACCAGTGCCTACGCTCAACACATGAATTCACTCCTTTGACCAGATTCCAGCCCCTAACAAAGTGCCTGCCAGTGAGTACTGTCCAGGCAGACAGAAGGAGTGGGGGGGCCATTAGGAAGCCAGGCATCAATGAACTAGTGTGTTCAGGTGGACTCTAAGAGGTTCCAAAGCAAATAGAGACCTTTTCTGTGTGTGGGAGAGATGGACAAATCCACAGAGACAAACTGTTTAGCAAAGCTCGGACTGCTGGCAGCAGTAAAATCAGGAAGCACACCCAAACCCACACAAGCTGAACTGTTTTCATTTGAAACTTTTACAGTCATCCTGAGTACTTTGGCACGTAGACACTGGAGAGGTTGTTTTGTCAAACTTTTCATTGCCTCTCTTCTGATTTTTTTTTTTTTGACCTTTACAGGTAGGTAGGCAGGTAGCCTGAGGTTTTAGCTTAGCTTTGGGGGCATTACATTGGCGAGTGGGCCTGGACTCTGGAGTTTTTTTATTTCACCTTCCTTGTACAAGCAGACTCCATTTCAAAGTGGAGTGTAAATGATACTTGATATTTGACTTAATCAAAAGGGCAACCTGCTAATAATAGCCACTAATATATTTGACCAAAACATAATAGAAAAATCACCATATATAGCTTAATTGTCTTTCGATTTTTTCAGGAAATAATTTGGACACCAGATTAGAAAATAATGATGGTACCTCAGGACAGTACCTTCAGATTTGTGATAGTCTTAACACAAATAAGGCACTTAAACAGAAGTCCAAGAGAAGGAAACGGGGAGAAAGCAGGCTATGGCCAACAGGTAAAATACTGGGCATTGTGAATCAGAAAATGGCTCCAAGTCAGGGAATGATAGATAACTCCATCCCACCTGCAGCACTTTCCTAGCCATGTGACTTGTGAACAGTCTGGGTCTCTCTGAACCTCATTTTATCATCTCTGAGATGATGCAGTGATACTCCCTTCAGGAGTATTGTGAGGTACCAGGGAGACTATGGATCAAGTGCTTTGGAAAAGATAAAGAATCTCTGGCAGTTATTATAGTTTGAATCCCAACTCATGAAACAAATCCTTGAGCCTTGTAGTCATCCTCTTTCTGCTTCCTTATTTTTGTGCAGTGGAGATTGCTGTTTTTTTTCCTCGTGTGACTGGTAGTGCTTGCTTGCACTTCACAGCTTTTTAAAAAGAGAACATTTAGGTTGGTAATTTCCTGTGTGGAAGGTGTGAAGTTGCTGGCCAGCACACCATAGCACTTAGAACCGGCTTGCAAAATAGCCATTTTTTAAAGGAAGGGTCTCCCCAGCAGGGCTTCCCCACCACCCCTGATAATACTGAGTGTATAGGGAACTTCAGCTAATATTTGCAGTGCTACCTATCTCAAAATCCTTTGCTTGAACTGTTGTCACAACTTTATTTTTTTAATTCAGCTATTATAATTGGTCCCGATGGGCAGCCCTTGACTGTATACCCTTGCTATATTTGTGGGAAGAAGTTTAAATCCAGAGGATTCTTGAAAAGACACATGAAGAATCATCCCGATCATATGATCAAGAAAAAATATCAATGTACAGATTGTGACTTCACAACTAGTAAGAAAGTAAGTTTTCATAGTCATTTAGAAAGCCATAAGCTTATGAATAAAGTTGAAAAGACCCTTGAGCTTACAGAATATACAAGGAGGTACAAAGAAGCTAGTCCACTGAGTTCAAACAAACTTATATTAAGGGACAAAGAACCTAAAATCTATAAATGCACATATTGTGACTATGAAACTGCAGAACAAGGACTGCTGAATAGACATTTGCTTGCTGTTCATAGCAGAAATTTTCCTCATGTTTGTGTTGAGTGTGGGAAGGGATTCCGTCACCCATCTGAACTTAAGAAGCACATGAGGACCCACACAGGGGAAAAGCCATACCATTGTCACTATTGTATCTTCCGGTGTGCTGATCAGTCCAATCTGAAAACTCACATGAAAGCCAAACATGGCACAGTTTTACCTTATAAGTGTGAGCTCTGTCCTCAAGCTTTCTCTGAGGAAACTGAGCTGCAGCAGCACTTGGAGTTATTCCAAGGACATAAAACACACCAGTGCCCTCATTGTGACCACAAGAGTACCAATTCAAGTGACCTTAAGCGCCATATTATTTCTGTGCATACTAAAGATTTCCCTCACAAATGTGAAGTGTGTGAGAAGGGCTTTCATCGTCCTTCTGAGCTCAAAAAGCACAGTGAAACCCATAAAGGGAAAAAAGTGCACCATTGTAGACACTGTGACTTTAAATCGCCTGATCCCTTTGTGCTCAGTGGCCATATCCTCTCTGTTCACACCCGAGACCTTCCTTTCAAATGTAAGAAGTGCAAGAGAGGATTTAGGCAGCAAACTGAATTTAAAAAGCACATGAAGACCCATAGTGGAAAGAAAGTTTATCAGTGTCAGTATTGTGATTACAGTACTACAGATGCCTCTGGCTTTAAGCGACATGTTATCTCCATACATACAAAAGACTACCCACATAGATGTGACTTCTGCAAAAAGGGATTCCGTAGGCCATCAGAAAAAAACCAACATATAATGAGACACCACAAAGACACCGCTATGTAAAATAATACATAGAAAATACAAAAACAATTTCAGAATTTAGAAATATGTTAATTGGAGAAAAAAAATCTCATGAACTGTTTTTCCTGGTTCCAAAGTTGGGTATAGTAAATCATAACCTTACATTCTTTATATTAAAAGTCTTTAAAAAAAAAGTATTAGGGTGACGGTGATCTGATAGCCCTGAGCATTACTCATCACAGCTTGAGTACCTTAGATGGTGCTTAGGGAGCTCCACAAAGACTGTTGAATGTTTATTTCATAGTATTATATGCATTGTTAGGTAGGAGGGGAGCAGAGAGAGAAGTGAGCATATTTCATAGTACTATATGCATTGTTAGGCAGGAGGGGAGCAGAGAGAGAAGTGAGCATGCCTTTTGGTTGATGAAAAACACAATTCACCTGTATGATGCTGGGCCTTGTGAGAACAACCAAGCTTCACTTCTTACGCAGTTTGGGGGTTGAGAAGATAGAGGTAGGGAAGGTGGCAGCTGGTCACTTTGTCATTGGGCTTTTCTAGAAGAGCTGGAGTGGGAAGTTTCCAGAAATGGTTGAAGTTTAGTTTGTCCAATTTTAAAAACATTTCATTCAGAAACTTTTTTAGGTTAATTGATTAATTCATAAAAGCTGAGTTTCAGAGCTGCTAACCTATTTTATTATTAGATAGGTTGTTTAAAGCTAGAATTAAGAGGTCGGGGCAATATTTCATTGCTGAGAGTTAGGGGTGTGGGGGGTTGTATATAAGTTCCTTTTTGGGGGCAGCTAGGTGGCATAGTGGATAAAGCACCAGCCTTGAAGTCAGGAGTACCTGGGTTCAAATCCTGTCTCAGACACTTAATTACCTAGCTGTGTGGCCCTGGGCAAGCCACTTAACCCCATTTGCCTTGCAAAAAACCTAAAAAAAAAGTTCCCTTTTGCCTGATGCTACAGTTGAGTGTCTGGGATGTCAGTTTGCAAAAGTATCCTTGCATCTCCTGGGGTTTTAAAGAAAAGAATGCAGCAGGTGTTGCGGTTCTGCACTGTTTTTGCTTAATGTTTTAGGAGCTTCTTTTAAAAATGGTTCAAAGAGCTGAACTTTTTCTTACATGGCAGTAAATATTGAGAGGTTCTTTAGGACAGTTTTAGCAGATTCTAGTCCTACTTGACTAACATTAATTAAAAGGTGCAATTTTATGCCATTGTTGAAAATACCAGTTTTTATAATGTAAACATGCATTTTCCTTCTGAGGCAGTATTTATGCAGTATTTAACTACAACAATTTGCTGCCATTGGAATAAATTTCAAGCTGGATTTTCAGTTTACAATGTATACATTAAAAAAATTGCATCCTTTTCAATGATAACTTTGCTAATGAGCACGCTGCAAATCAAAATGACATTTAACAGAACAAGCTGAGGCTAGGGCTATTTAAATGAAAAACCTATTCAGAAATGGTTATGCATAAAATGTGTAGTTTTACTTTTTTCTAAGTTGCTTCATATTTGCACACAGCTGTTTTCCACATGATAAAAAAAAATTGGTAATTTTACTTCATTCTATTAGCGTGGCTTTGTGATTCAGACAACCGTCATCCTTTTGGTTTTGTACCAGATGAGAATCAGTTCTTTGAGAATAAATTTTTTTATCTTTCTGAAATCTCAAGGTTAAATTTGGAATTTGAAACAAATAACAAAAAAAGCTTTTATGTGTCTGTAAATGATACACACGCTGTAACATAAAATTGTCACTGTTATGTGGGACTATTATTTCTAAATGTTATGTAATGAGTATACAATAAAAAAATCTCTTGCACTTGATTCTTTTATGGAGTCTTTCTTGAATAACCTAATGATGCCTGAAGAATTTTTGCATTCATTTTGTTGAAATATTTCTCTTTAGGAAATGACTTTTAAAATTGATCATTGGTAATTAACAAAAAAAATCTTGTTTTCTAATTTTATTGATTAAAGTTGGGATCAAAATATGATGGGTAAGACATAGTTGTGCTGTAAACTCACTAGTGTGAGTCACAGTGAGCTTGCCAACTAATGTTTCCAGCAACTTGTCAAAGCGCTTGACTGGAAAAATCAAAGAATCTAGTGCTGTGGGAGAAAGTGTTTGTAAACAAACTTTATGCTACTGAAATTGGAAAAAAAGGAAAATTCAACTTAGTTCATTTAAGAATCTGGAAACTTCATTCTTTGGTTTTACAGGAGACTGGGAATACTTTTTACTAAGTAAACCAGAGTTTTGAATCAGCTCAGGTTAGATGACTTGATATATTTGTCTAAAGGCCATATGGTGTAGCAGAAAAAAAAATAGACTATAGCAGCCAAGAGCCCTGGGTTCCCATCTTGGGGCTGTCCCTTGCCATTCTGTGTGACCTGAGGGTAAGTGACTAACTCTTTTTGGACCTTATATGGGGTGGGATGGAGAATAAGGCTTTCCAGCGAAAGAATTCTGTTGACCAGAGCTTTGGCTAGATGGGGAAAACTGCTTCTGGACAGAAAGTAAACCCTATTTGGTGTGGGGTAGGGAAGTCCTATCCTTAGTGGTGTTCAGGAAGGAGGCTGGGTTTCATAAAAAAGGATTGATTCCTCAAACTGGTCCTTTGAGGTCCCTTCTACTGCAGAGCTCCTGTTATTTCCTTCCTTTACTTGAAAATTCTGCATTTCAATTAAGTTATTCTAGAATGAGTATGAATGGAAGTCATAACACTTGTTTGCTTATCTTTCAAGGAAATTCTGGAAGCTAAGGTAACTTCTCATGTTTCATTTAATCTTTTATTCTATGTAGATCAGATATTTAATAAATAGTTCAGATTCTAAGAACTCTTGAAAGTTTATGTGGTTAACAGAAATGTATGAAATTTTTGAAATGGGGGTGGGGGGGCACTACAGAAACTGGTTAAGATCGGGCCTGTCCAAGTAGAGGTACCATACATATACCACCATTTGGAGTAGTTTTCATTTTTCTTAAGGTAAATTGTCCTTGTGAATGTGAACCCCAAGAGGAGTTTTCTTTGTCAACTGTCCCTACTCCCTTCCCTTTTGAAGGTACACGATCTCAAAGAAGACCACTTATAACTTGCATGTTGATGCCATTTCCACTTTATTAAATTTGAAGAGGATAATAACAAAGATAATAAAATCCCATTTAATCTTGACACTATCTTTGCAATTTGCAGAGATTTAGCCTGTGAAGAGAAAAGGCCTCTTCAGCCAGTTTCGTTACTCTTCATCACAAATTGAATTAAGAACCACAGACCTTTAAATGGTAACTCACAGGAGCGCATCACTATAACACATACACCATGGAATTTTGGAAGGTGGGTCCACCTTAGACTGTCTCTGGTTTGTTCTTTTTGGGGGAGGGCAGTGGGGGGCTGTTTTTTTTTTGTTTTTTTTAATTTGCAGCAACTGAAAGGCCTTGAGTGTAATAGCAACAACACTGACTCGTGGCATGGACTCAATTGGAGGGTGTAATGACACACCCTGAAACTAAGTTGCTGCTCTTATTTCTTGTCTCAAGGTAAGGAAGATGACACTTCACTTGTCCTAATTTTCAAACTTTTTATTAGCTCCCTTCACATTATCTATTTGACTTCTTTTAAGGGCTTTTATTACAGTTACGTAGAGGGATTAGCTTATAGGGCCCCATACAGAACCTTGTGTCCTAAACTATTTTAGAAAGAAATCCAGAGGGCTTTTTACCTCAAGAAAACCTGCATTTGGTACAATTTCAAAACTTAGCAGATTTTAAACCCAAACCATTAAATGGATGCCTTTTATACAAGTCATAGACATTTTTCATATAATACATATATATATGTATATATACGTATATATATATACATATATATATATATTGCAATTCAAGACTGCAAGTATATTTCCAACATTTCCTTATAAACCAAACCATGTACCACATTTAAAATGAATATAATAATTAGTACTATACAGAAAGTGTGTTGCTTTTTCCAACTAGAAATTGATGTTTTTCCAGGTACATGAATAGGTTGTACTCTGAACTTTGGTTAAAACCCAAAGTAGTAACTTCTGCCAGGTCCAATTTGGCCAAGGCAGTGAAGTTATTTCTAGCTAGAGAGCTATCATACCTTCCAGTGCACATTAGCTGTTTAATCACTTATGTGGCAGGGAGGGCATTACTTACTTGTGTCTTTGAGCTCTTTACTAAGGACTATGTTAATTACATCAGTTAAATTATCTGCCTAGTTGAGCTGAGAAACTCATCCTTTTTCATCATGAGTAAAGCAAACCATCACCTAGGAAGTCTCCCAAGAATTACAAACAAAAAATCTATTCTTATATCTATGGTATTGCATCCCTTTTGTTTATAAAGGGAGAAAAAAGATCCAAACTCAAAAATAACAGGTATTATTAGTTTTCCCTCCAACCCCCTTCATGAAAAGTAGTATCTGAAATCAAGATGCATGCTCTATCTAATATGGGGTGGGCAGGGGGGGAGAATAATATAATGGAATAGAAGTCCCTGTCCCAAAAATCTTATTCAATGTATTTGGAAGTATCTTTGGATTGACTTTAATTTTTCATATTTTCCATCACATAAGCAGTAACACAGTCATTGGGTGATGAAGGTCGAATAACAGCTGCTGAATTCATGGCTGAAGGGGGAAAAAAATTGAAAACAGTTTCTGGTTAGCTAGAGACATGGTTTTCTCCAACAGTGGTAACATCCATGGCTTTGTACTTTCCTTGTTTGTCATTAATTGAGACTGAACTGTTTTAATATTGGGACTTGAATCAGGAAGGAACTAGTTTCAACTGCAAGGTGTTTTGAATGAGGTATCCTGGACCTCAGGTAAATTTGCAGATAAGACTGCAAGGCCCTCACCTTAACATGCTTGCTTCTGCTCACTTGCCCTTGTCCTTTTGGTCTCTGGGGATTATCTATGTCTTTCTTACCTAAGATAACAAGTTGGTTATGAGCACAGCAGACATGGGAATCTGGGATTTCTGAAAATCTTGATGGTAATTTCCTCTGAATTGGTTCTAGAGGCACGGGGCGGGGGGGGGGGGGCACTACTCCTTAAGTCAGGACTCCCAATTCAAGAACCACTAACACTTTGTGATTGATCTCTTAGAACTGCAGTTCCCTCATCTGGAAAAAAACGCCACCGATTGCTATTTTATAGTTTTCTCTTTAAAATGTGTGACTGACAAATGTCTTAAATAACTCATGAGCTACTGCTTTCTCCATGTCCAACCAAATCAGGTAAGTCTGATGATCTGCTGCTCCTGATTGCTAAGAATTTGAGAATCCTACAATTTGAGGTCTGTGGCCATTTTGGTATGTATGCTATGGTCAAGAGGGAGGGTCACAATGGAACTTGAGTTTCTACCTTCTCTTCAGGAGAAAAAACACTTTCAATATTGACACCAATTCAGCCATTTCCAATTCTCTTTAGAAACATATATGCATACATACATATGTATACATATACCCACACAGTTCACGCATGTTAGAAATTTAACAGGTGTATATGTATGTAAAATAGTTTCAAAAACAACATTCCTTGCCCTTTTCTGACTGCATCAATTTCCTTGGGTGGGGCTTTGCTTTCTGCTCTAAGAGGAGGGAAAACTTACACTAGTCCACTTGTCTTCTGTCTTTTCAATGACAATGGTCTGGGTGTCACTGCTTGGCGGGATGTATTCGTAGTCATCATAAAGGAGCCCCAGAATTGGATATTGGGTTCTGTATCTAGTGAAAAGAAAAGACGTTTTTACAAACCAGTGTTTTTATGGTTCTTCCCCCCCCCCCCCCCATACACCGCTTTTTTCTTTCTGGGGCCCAGACTTCATTCCATTTTGACTGTCACATCCCTGGTTCCTCATTCACCTCTCACACTCCTGAAACACCTATGCTTGGCTATGTGGAGACTACCATTTTCTATCCACAAAATGACACCCCCCCCCCCCCCCCCCCCCCCCCCCCCCCCGCAAGCACTGTGTACAAAGAACATAATACAGAGAATACAATAGGGATTTCCAACACGACTACTTAAACCAGATCTCTACTTTAAAGTAATGTCAGATGACATTTCTATCTGTTCTGAACAGTGACAAACTTGGACTGCTTTAAGAGTGAATTTGCTGTTGCAAAAGCTGGACAGAAGGTGCCTCTGTATATAGAAAGCAAATAAAGACTCATTAAACCAACTGCTGCTTTTTACTCTATGTTCATTAACAGGGTTTGGGGAAAGATGGAGAATCATCATCGGAAAGAGTGTGGCCACAGAAGAAGTTAATTTATAATATTAGGAATACAGCATTACTTTTTAGTGGTGGTGATAGTTGTCCTTCCAGTCCCTGAGGCCTGATTATGGGATGAATATTTTTCTTGCCTCAATTTGGAGAGTTCCTTACAAATAAAAAAGTTAGATTACAGTCATTGAAAGAAAACCACACCACCATCCATTTATTGCTTTTAAACATCTCAAAAGAAGTGCACTAGGGAGCCACCTACCTGATAAAAACCATGTTGTAATACTTAAGGAATAACTCTTAGCCCCCCATTTTGTATTTCAAGTTTTTATCATTGAAATTTGTATATTAACCTCTGAAATTGGGGTCAAGTACTTTTTCCACAGGTACTTGAATTCCAACCCCTGCAATAAAGCTATTAGGAGTTTTCTTACAGTTTACCCTCCATCTCGGGGAAGTATTTAAGTAAGACTGCCTTCTTAGTCACCTCCGACTGCCGCTTTATAAGGCAGTCCTTCTCGTTGAGCAAACTGGTCAATTCATGAAGTTTGAGCTGGTAGTCACTGCAACTTCCTTCCCTTCTGGAAACATCCTTTTGGAATTGGTTCAGTTGAGCCTAAAGTAAAAAGGGAAAATAGGCTATTAAGGAGATCATTAGTAGTGTGGCCAACTGAATGCTTCTGGAATGAGCTTGAAAAGCTCCAAGTAGTGATTCCCTCACTGCCTTGGTAGACAGTCATGAGGTGCTAGGGTCAGGAATTTAGTACTTTGGCCAGCCTGTTTATTTAGAGAGTTTATTACGAGGCTGTATCTGCCTAGGTAGGAGGTACCAGAAGAATTCATAATGGGCAAGAACCTAGGGGCAGCATCATTCTGAGACAATAACAAAACAAAGGGCTCCTAGGAAACAGTTTTTACTTTCAGTCTAATTTGAACATACCCTTAGCTTGCAGATTTCTCTATCCTTCTCAATTCTCAGGTTTTTCACCATTTCCATGTAATGGCTCCCAATCTCATCCATTTTAGCTTGTAGCATAGGACCTGAACAGGTCTCAGATACCTAGACAGGACAAAATTACTCTTAGTATCTTTCAGAGCCAAAGGGGTCTCATGATAATTCTTTTCCATACTTCCTCTACCCAACAAGTTTTTAATACCTGTATTCTAAGGTTTTTATTCTCTTGTTCCAGATTTCTTTTACAATAGTCTAATTCCTTTAATCGATATTCCATATCAGACTGGCCATGTCGAAGAGAGAGAATGGTTTCCTCTAAGGCCCGACATTTTGAATTGGAATCTTGTAGTCCTTGCTAAAAGGAGAAAAACAGGCTCATGAGACAAATGTTAAAAATTAATCAAATCTTACTATTCCATCAATTGATGGGTTAGAATAAATCATTTGATTTAAAGGTTTTGCTATGGCCAATTTTTCCCCCTCACCCTTCTTGCCCGTAGCTGGTTTAGTGTTGGCAGACACCTTCAGAGTTCATCCAGCCCCAACTCCTTGTTTCCCAGATAAGCAGCGTGCTGGGTAGCAATACTAACAAATAAGAGCAGCAACTCCTTGGGCATCTTTGGAGTCCTCCAGTATTCATTTTTCCCACGACAAAGATCCCAACCAAAACGTGCTGGGGGGCGGGGAGTAACCTTGGACAAGTTAATAATAAATACCTTACCGATATTTTATTTTGTTTTCACATCAAACCTGGGGAGAAGTTGCTATTGTTAACGACAGCTAAGGAAATTGAGCCACAAGGGTTAAGTGACTTGTTCAGGGTCATACAGGCTAAGGTGAAATTTTAATTTAGGCACTCCTCGCTCACTGTACTATTACCTGCCTTGGGTGGGGCTTAGTTAAAATTTCAACACAAATTTTCTGACTCTGAACTTCTGTGCTGATCATAGACTGCTGAGGACAAGAAGCAGGAGGAGTCTGGGCCATCTGGAATTTGTTAACTTGGGGATTGTCTAGAACTCAGTTATGTAGTCCCTGTTTCTGGTGACAGTTTAGTTTTTTTGTTGACAGATCTTTATTAGTTACTACAATCAGAAAAAAAATTATCATTTGGCCAACCTTCGAATAAAATCTGTTTTGCATTTCAGAAGTCTTGTTTTTGAACCACAAACATGTGGTCTCTGGTTCCATACTCAAAGTTTGAGAAACAGTCAACTAAGTGGCTCACCAAACAATGTCAAATTAGGATCAGGGGCAGAAGGAAGCCAGGATTTGTCACTTCCGTCCAGTGTTTTTTTTCAACACACTGAGGTACCTCTAGTAGTTTTGCAGTCCCATACATTGATTTGCTTCAAACATGCAGAATCCCAATAGCCAGAGATTTGTGCACACCCTCATTAGGCAACCCACCATTGATTCTGAGCAGCATAGGAGCCTTTAAATCCCTCTCCTTTTCTCTTGTTGGAAACCTATCCCCTTGGTTACCATATTTGTCATTAGTTTCTAGGACATGAGATAGGATAAAGAATTTGGGAAAATTCAGTGAACTCCCATTTATTAAGCTATTTATTCCTGCCAAGTGCTAAAGATACAAAGAAAGGCAAAAAAACAGTCCCTACAGTCAAAGATCTCAGGCTACTGGGGGAAAGGAAAAAACATTCAAACCACTATGTACAAACCACATACACGCACACATAAAATCCTCTCTGTATATGTAATATAGATAGATGGATATATATATAAAAAATACCCTCCAATTTATATTGTGTATATATAAGAAGATAGACACACAGGATAAATTGGAAGTAGTCTCAGAGAGAAGACACTAAAATTAAGAATAACTTGGGGGCAGCTAAGTAGCGCAGTGGAAAGAGCATTGGCCCTGGAGTCAGTACCTGGTGACAGTTTATTGAAGATTGCTAGCATTTGATATCTGAAACGAATAAGGGACTTGATTTCCCAAAATAGCTCCTACTTCAAATAACTGCATTTTGATTAGAACAAGTTGTTCTTGGATTTCAACTTTGCCTTAAAGTTTTAGAAAAAGTTGCCTTTGCCTACCTGCTGCTGACGGTTATTGGCTCTCACTGAAGCCAAGAGGGCTTCGTACTCCTTTATCTGAGTCTCTTTAAATGCCAAGTCTTTCTCAAGTCTTATCTTGTCATTTTCCAGTGCCTGCAAGAAGGGAGTGCAGATGATCTTAAATGATAGAAAGGGGTTGATGGGCACAGGAATAATAATTTGTTCACTTGTACTTTAATTAAACAGATTTTTCGAAATCCTGAAGGTAAACGCATTTGCTTTTGGTTACATTGACTTAAGTTCAATGTGTTCAGTAATCTCCTTCCCTCCTCCAACTGGCCTGTGAAAGAGTAATGACATCCCACAGGTGGTAAATTTTCACATGACAAATTCTTCACAATCCTACTCAAGCAAATTCTGGAAATTAGTATAGAAAAAAGCATTTTGGAAAGTGGTTTGCTGTAATAGAGAATATAAAAGACTCAATTATTAGAAAGATCTTCAACTATAACAATGGACTATGTTACATGTTGGGGATAATACAATAAAGTAATCCACACTATGCAAGCTTACATTGGTAACATAGGCGATGATAAATAGCAAATGAATATGCAAAATGGGGATCAGATAGAAGATGGGTGAGGAGGAAGGAGACTTGGAGATGGAATGTCTTGTGGGGAGCAGAGACTTAGCACAGGAAGGGAAGGAAGTTCAAAAGGCTGGGAAACTACACAAAGTTGGGAGAGACAAGTAGAAACACTAGATAACAAGATCTGAAAAGTTCCAACAGCATAAGTTTAGTAGTATATTTGGTTGAAAAAGTTGATTTTTATAAGGGAGGAGTGGTTAGAAAACATTTCAAGGGGCGGCTAGGTGGCGCAGTGGATAAAGCACCAGCTCTGGAGTCAGGAGTACCTGAGTTCAAATTTGGCCTCAGACACTTAATAATAACCTAGCTGTGTGGCCTTGGGCAAGCCACTTAACCCCATTTGCCTTGCAAGAAAAAAAAAAAGATAAACACCTCCTGTTGAGATAATAAAAAGAAAAATCATTCTTACTGCCAAGTCGTTTTGGAGATGACCGAGCTCCTCTCGTATATTGCTGAAGGTGGACAGCACCAACCGGAGAGATTTGTTCGAGATCTCTCTCATCTGGAAAAAAAATCTTTGTTACTTCTTTTTTGGGGGGTATTTAGTAGGAACTTTTAAATCAGCCAATGCAAGAAAGCAAAAGTAGCCAGCCCTAGTTCCTAGGTGCTTTCCTTTCCAAGGAAATTTTCTTGGCAACCTCAGCAACAATTTCCTTTGGGGCAAGGTGACCTTTGAGTGACAATTTGGGCAACCTGACATCAACGATGTAGTCAGTGAATTCAAAGGCAAGAGTCTCTCCTTCGGCTTCAGAAGCTCCATGTTACTCTCGTTTCTTGACTAAATTACTCAGAATACTCAACCTCAGAAAAATAGACTCTATCCTATTAGGTATGCTGTGAACTGTGTCTGAAATGATCACAGTTTTGGCCTTGGCTGGGCCTTCAACTATGGCAGTTTTCCCCCTCGACCAGAGCAAATCAATCAGCCATTTGTTTCAAAACTAGTCTCAGAGAATTCCCTCTGGTAAAGGAAAGGTAAGTGCCTCACCCAAGATCAGAGTCAGATTAATGGCAGAAATGAGCACATGAATCCAGAGCTTTCTGATTTTTGAAGTTAAGTCTTGCCCACTAGTCCACTCAGGTACAGTGACATATCACAGGTTTAAGTCTGGATTATAAGTATATAGTTGGTTCAAATTTCAAATTAGGTGAGGAGGACCCTCCAGGATATTAAACTCATTAATTTAAAGGAGAAAAGGCAAGTGGATTCATAGTTGAGAGTGAGGGGCAGGAACCTTGGTGAAGCCTGTCTGGCAAATTTTCCATTCCTTTACCAGCAGGGAATGCTTTCCTAAACCTTTGGCTCCGAACATCTGAAGTGTAGCCTCTACATTTACCCTACTCCCTCCATGGCCCCAATCGTGATCTCCCTGAAAGCCATCTTCAACATTAGAGATTGTTAGCTCCTTGTTTAAGGGTTTAGAAAACAATTTAGATCCCTAAAGTATAAAATTAGCAATAGTAGCAACAGGACTAGGAAGGAACATCACTGGCAAGCAAGCAAGCAAGCAAGGAAGAAAAGCAAGAAGGCTGCGACACAACAGAGTTCTACAGACCGTGGACATCATCCCCAAGTTTTTGATAGAGCAGCAGACTGGCACTCCTTCACATGCTTATGAAAGCAAGGAAGGTTTCTGAAATTGGGGGGTGGGGGTGGGGGGAACACCCTTGTTCATCTCACCTGCAGAATGTATCGGATCTGCTGTTTTGTGAACTCGGAAAGCCCTTGAGGAATCAAAGCCTCAATGTCTTCTGACTGTAAGAGAAAGAATAGCTGGACAGGGTCTGATTCATTTGGGGGACTGGCTCAGGAGGAATCATGGATCGTTTTAGGGGATCCATTAACTTGTATGAGAAAACATTTAGTTCTTTATTTTTCACTCACCTCTAATTAAAGTTTATCATTTCCTTTAATTACTTAAAAACAAGGTTCTGAGAAGGGTCAGAATCCAAAAGCTTCACCAAACCACTGCCAAATGGGCTGAGACAGCCACAAAAGGTTAAAAATCCCTGATCTAGCCAGAGAATTTCTTACATCGAAAAGGTCTCATAAACTTAATATAGAATCCAAATGGTGAGCAAATTCAAGATGTAGGAAACTAATTTGGGAAAGAAGACAACTGAAAACTTATCAGCCAATCATTTGGCAAATACTGACTGAGAGGCTACAGGCCTGGTCCTATGAAATGTCTGAAAAAAAAAAACCTGAGGATGAGAGTGTTTATCATACGCCACCAACAATTAGATGGGAAGTAAGAATCATTTATTTCCTAAATAGTGAAAACTGGGGAAATAGGAGCTGCAAAACTAGCCCAGGAAGAAACTTCCCTTAGAAGTAAGAGCTTGCTCCTCTTCCCTAGTGCTTGAAGGTTTACAAAAGTGCTTTCTGCACCACCATCTTGTGCCCCGGTGTCCATGAAGGTCTCCGGAGTCCAAGTCTAGCACTGCGCACTCTATCGTACAGCCTCAGTATTTCAGCAATTTTGGGACTTACTGAATAACATTAATGAAAAGAGCCTACTAATGTTTAGAGACAGATGGAAATGTATACAAAAGAAGCAATTATACTTTTTATTACATTACAATTAATGTTCCCTCTTAATCATTTAGGCTGCTAAATATAATTATTAACAACATTTGCAGTTGTGAAAATTAAATTACTAAAATTTTTACTCAAAATTGTAGGTAATTTGGTATGGAAGACCATCCACATTAAAATACCATTTGCCCTTTATTTAGTTGCCAATTTCAATTTTTGAACGCATTTGTTTGCTCTGAGATAA
The DNA here is from genome assembly GCF_037893015.1 of Macrotis lagotis. Classification (NCBI taxonomy): domain Eukaryota; kingdom Metazoa; phylum Chordata; class Mammalia; order Peramelemorphia; family Peramelidae; genus Macrotis; species Macrotis lagotis. The sequence goes on from NC_133666.1 coordinate 54,388,973, forward strand.
TGAAATCCTGGATGCTGGGCTGATATGGTCTGACTGAGTATACACATTAAACCATAATAGGACAGCTGTTGAGAATGCTTTATATTTTCAGCAGATGATTATTATGAGTTATTATGAACAGTACAAAGTAATCAATGGTTATACCATTTTTATAGCCCAAATATGTCCATTATTCACTCACAAACATCCTGTAAAGAAAACTTTGGGATGAGGACAACGCTGGGATAGAGATCGTCTCCAAGAGTCTTCTTAGAGAACATAGTGAAATTGCCAGTCTATAAACATCTGGTTTTGAAACATGCGTTTCCTTACCTCATCTGTAGAGTCAAAGTCCCGTTTACTACAACATTGAACAGAAAACGGACAGTCAGGAAGATATTCTTACTATAGGCATTATCGCTTAATGTTAACTAATTTTAATCACAAAAGAAGCAGTTCATGAATGAACCCCGCCAGTTAACAGGATGAAAGGCTTGTCATGACTCTGAATAGCAGAAATGAGAGCTGGTCAACACTTCCGAGCTGGGCTTTGAGGTCAACTGAGTGCTTTCTCCCCTTGAGAGGTAGGTGAGTCAGGCAACACAGCTAACGATGTTGCCATAGATAGGAATGTCATTGGCGTGTGACCAAGAAAGTCAGTGAAAAAAGGGTGAGTCCTCTTCCCGCTTCAGGTATTGTGCTGGGCGTCTCACTTCATAGTTCCTTCATGAACATGGAGTGAGTGGGGATGAGCTTTACTCATTTACTTTTCTAGGTTTCTGTGTTGAGAATAATCTCTGAAGTTAACTTCTCTCCACTAGGTTCACCCCTCTAAACTAGGCCCCACCAGGGATAGTAAACCCTGTTCCCAGAAGATACCAATAGAGTAATGGGAGACTAAGGCTAACATAAACATAAAGGGTCCTAAAGCAAGACCTGCTTTGATAGGGAACAGTCTTATTTCATGGTGGAATTTTAGGCATTCAAAACTGGCTCCCCTCATTGCTTCAATGGAACTCTGCTGGGAAACCCTTAAACCACATCCAGGAAGGCAGCTTCCCTTCTGTCTGCAAGGCAGGCTCAACAAAACAATGGGTTTTCAAGGTCCTCATCATGTCTCAACATACATATAGTTGATAATGCACAGACATATCATAGATTTTCTATTTGGTTTCCTTGACAGATTTTGTTGATATTTGTACAATTTGATTACCCAATGAAACTTCGTATGATGAATAGAAATATTCATGCATGTATATAAAATGCAATACAATATATATTAAATATGCAACCCTAATATAGTAGATTTGAAGGCTTTTGTGGAAATCTCTCATCACCAAAAAAGATGACTGGCAACAATCTTTAACATGGAAAAAGAATTACTTGCTCTGAGTTCTCTGGTGGCATTTAGCACACAATAATTAAAAAGAAATCCCTGTACCTGTGGGAGGAGCCAGTGGACATCTCATTGCATCCAAGAGGCCCACTGAATCTTCAGTTCTGTAAACCTATACTTATAATGGCTTAGAGGAAGTAGGTATTCAATAAATATTTATCGAATTGTTAAATTATTTTTCTATGTTAAGGTCACCCACAATGACTTTTTGGCAATAACCCTGGTTCTTTCAGCTGATCTGCTGACTTAGATGTGTTGCACCAAATAGAAAATAGTACTCCAACTGTGATTTGATCAGGGAAGAGTCCGTCAGGAATATCACCTTATTCTTTGAAGCTCTAAGTCTTTTTCTTGGTTTGTTTTTTTTTTTTTTTCAGGGCAATGGGTTTAAGTGACTTGCTCAAGGCCACACAGCTGGGCAACTATTAAATGTCTAAGATGGGATTTGAACTCAGGTACTCCTGACTCCAGGGCTGGTGCTCTATCCATTGTACCACCCAGCTGTCCCCGACTTTATGCCTTTTAATGTAGCCTAAGAATGCAGGTTTAGAGCTGGCAGGTCACTTAGACCAACTCTTGTCATTTTACAGATGAGCAAACTGAGGTCCAGATAAAGAAAATGATTTGTCCAAGTCACACAGGTAAGGTCAAATACAGGTCATGTGACTCCAAATTGAGAGTACTGGATTTCAACTACGTCACACTTCCTCAAATTCCTTTGTATCTCAGGGCTCATGTATGATATATGCAAACCTAAGAAGTGATGAGGTCAATCTTAATGTATGGATTGTGGGGATGTATATATTTCCACAAAATCATATACTATCTAATGTAACAAAGCTACTCAATACATTGAGAGAGATTGGACATCACACATTTACAATACCTTCCTCCTATTTTTTGCAAATGCTCTAATAAGCACTGATACAGGTCTGTGTTCTTGCGGCTCAGGTCAGCAAGCAGTTCTCCAAAATACTTGGGATCCAGTTTTTCTGGGCCTTCCTCTTGAACAATTGTCACCTGAAGAAAAAATTTATAGTTGTAGAGATTGGCTTTTTAAACTTCATAAATGTTTTGATGATGAATGAAAAGTCCTTCATTCGTGTGGCTAACTCATGCTTGTCTTTTGGATCCAAATAACTCAATGGTGTGGGGATTTTGGTGACAGAACCTCATGTTTTCTAATACTATAACTTGGAGGGCAAGTTTGCATTCTTGATACACTGAACACGTGACCTGGTACAGGCAAAATCGAACCAATTTCTCAAAGAAATTCTAGGATGAGTGATTTCAAATGGTGGACCAACTGCACTAAAAATTTCTAAATTGACCACTGTCATCATTTGATTTAATGACCCTTTGGGGAAAAAAAAAAGACATGCGTAACTGCATACATGCCCAAGATGGTTTCAGTTGAATTCAAATCTTTGTGGCAAAAGCCACTTGATTTACTGGCTGATCTTACACTTAGATTATATGACCTTACTCAACCCAATGTGTTTTTCTCTAAGTCTCACAGGATTTATTCCATTTATCAGCTAAACTTCACATCCAGGTAATTTGACAGAAAAGAGGGACTCTGGGCTAAGTTCACAAGTATTTAAACCTCACAGACATCATCACATATCCTGAGCAAATACAATATGAAGAGAGATTTCCCAATAGCTAGGTGAGTGACAATCAGTTAACTTCACATCTCTTAACATTTTTTTTTTCCATCTTGCCAAAGACCTGTCTTCAGGCTGGCTAAAAGGGAAGACAGGAAGAGATGCACTCAGGCATCAACTCCATTTCCTTTGAAAACGGAGCTAAGACTGGCATTTTTTTTTAAGGTGGCTATCTTTTTTTTTTTATTATAAAAGTCATTAATAAATGAAAACTCAATGCTCATTTTATACAAATAAATCAAGATTACTGTTGGACCAAAGACTTATTGTCACATTTTTTTAGGGTTTTTTTTTTCTTGCAAGGCAAATGGGGTTAAGTGCCTTGCCCAAGGCCACACAGCTAGGTAATTATTAAGTGTCTGAGACCGGATTTGAACCCAGGGACTCCTGACTCCAAGGCTGGTGCTTTATCCACTACGCCACCTAGCCGCCCCTTAGTGTAACATTTTTAAAAAATAACTACAGGCATACTTTAGCTCTCACATCATTAGTTGGTTCTGTGAAAACATGAGAAGTCATTACACAGGAAAATGTTAAACAGACAGACCCCATATAAGATTGCCCCATGCAGTTCTTAAGAAGACTGTGTACACTCTTTTAACAAAACTTGTTTTTTTTTATTTTTAGGGTTTTTTTATTTCTTTATGCAAGGCAATGGAGCCAAGTGGCTTGCTCAAGGCCACACAGCCAGGTAATTACCAAGCATCTGAGGCCAAAGCCGAACCCAGGCACCCCGACTCCAGGGCCGGTGCTCCACACACCATGCCACCCAGCCGCCCCTTAACAAAACTTTTTAATAAACCTCACTATGATATTTAAGTCTACCATCCTTCTATATAAACTTATTCCTAAAGAACTAAATTTTCCCTTTAACATTTTTGCCTAATAGCATGTTTTTAAGACTAGCATTTTGACTGCTAAAAGTGGGGATAATATCTTCATTTTTTTGTGTCCTGCTGCCCTTGGATATTTTCCCCCCTTCAAGTCTGTCCTGAATGAAAAGGAAAGATTTTGTGAAGCCAGTTGGAGGGAAGCTAGCCAGTGTATGTTTTTGGGTCCTTGCTCCTTCCTGGCCTCTACGTCCACTCTGAATATGAGCAAGGATGCAGAAAAGATTTGCTTCCTTTTTGGGTGGTTACTAAATCACTTCAGTTTTATTCATTTGAATGCTAAGTCCACCAGGGCTAGCTGAAGCAGGAAAAATGAATGAGCTCAGGACTCATGAAAAGCAACAACAGCAGCAAAACCTGCCTGGATTTCTCTATATTAAACAATGGATAAAAACCAAGAAAACTGAACTAATGACATTCCCTCAGGCCAAATACATGTCCAGGTGGAAAATATACATAAGAGAATTTCACCATATATTACCTCAATATAATCCTTTTTATTGCATTTTTTGAGGGCAAGGCAATGGGGTTAAGTGGCTTGCCTAAGGCCACACAGCTAGGTAATTATTAAGTGTCTGAGGCCGCATTTGAACTCAGGTCCTCCTGACTCCAAGCCAGTCCTTTCTTATTTTGCACAATTCATATTTGGAGAACACTGAAGGAAAATCAATTTGGTTCATCTGAGCTCTTCAGACTTTCTCACGTTTCTCAGAACTCTTTGAGGAAATGATTCTCATACACATGGCCTATGGTTGCGCTCTTGTTACTCGTCATAAGGCAAATGATCATTTATTACATGGAAAGTACCAGAAGTAAAAGTCAAATGCTCCTCATCAGCTGAGTTAATGGAGCCTCCTTTTCTCTGTGACTAGAGTGAGTTGAAAAGAGCCATGAGGTGGAGCCAGATTCAACTGTTCTTAACTTACTGAACCCAAGTCATCCCAGATGTCAGTCTTGGACAGCAAGCTCAGTGCTAGACAAATGAACAATACAGAATCCAGCAGAGTGAGTTTGCTAAAGAACAGCTATTTCCAGAGATCACTTTTTCCTCACCAGAAACTGTAAAGGTTATTAAAGTGTTTTTGACCATGTGTCAAAAATGCTGCTTCAGTTGACCTTCAGGAACCTTTGACCATTAAGTTCAACAAACATCTGGTACCATTTCTCCCTATTCACTGTCCTCACTGTGACCTCCACTTGAGTGCTTTGCTGGGCTGCCTTCATCTCCTTACTTAAACTTAACATTCTGTTATCCTCTATTCTTGCAGCCTTGCCCTCTCACCACCCATATGATTGGGGAAACCCAAACCCTGGATACTCCTATCATCTATCTGCCTCCTTTCATTGCGGCTATCACCCCTACTCTCTCGCTAATCTTCATTCTCTGACTAATTACTGGCTGTTCTTTTGCTGTATTCACTAATGTCCATCCTTGAAAAAAGTTCCTGACTTAATTTGATTCTCCCCACCAGCTCCTTGTCCTTTTTCTCTCCTCTTCTTGGTGGATGTCTTTGAAAAAGCTATTTAACAGCGGCGGGGAAAACTGGGACACTAATGCACTGTTGCTGGATTGTGAACTGCTCCAACTTTCCTGGAGAGCAATTTGGAATTATGCCCACAGAACTATAAAACTGTGCGTATCTTTTGATCCAGAAATACCCTTACTAGGTCTCTATCCCAATGAGATCCTTAAGAATAGGAAGAGTCCCACATGTACAAAAATATGTATAGCAGCTCTTTTTGGAGTGGCAAAGAATTGGAAATTGAGGGGATGTCCATTACTAGGGAATGGCTGGGCAAGTTATGGTATATGACTGTTATAGAGTACTAATGTTCTGTAAGAAATCATGAGCAGTCAGATTTCAGAGAAGTCTGGAAAGACTTGCATGAACTGATGCTGAGTGAAGTGAAAAGACCCAGAAGAACATTAGACATATTAACATCAACACTGTGAGAAGATCAACTATGATGCACACAACTCCTCTCAGCAGTCCTGAGGGACCTGCTCTGGACAATGCCATCCACATCCAGTGAGAAAAACTATGGACTATGAATGCAGAGCAAATCATACTATGTTCACCTTTGAAATTTTATTATGTTTTTTCTTTCTCATGATTCCCCCCACCTCAGTTCCAATTCTTCTTTCACATGACAAATATGGAAATATAGTAAATACAATTGTACATATAGAATCTATATCCGATTGTCTGCTGCCATGGGGAGGGGGCAGGAAGGAAGGGTGGGAGAAAAAGGGGGAACTCAATAGTTGGTAAAAGGAAGAATGCTGAATCTCTTCATGTAATTGGAAAAAAATTTAAATTAAAAAGAAAAAAGAAAGTTATGTATCCAGGTAGGTGCCTCCTCTTCTTCTAAACTTTCTACAATTTGCCTTCATTTGCCTAAAATGGCTTTTCCAAAGTTAGCCAATATGGCTTAACTGCCAAATCCAATGTTTTTTTCCTCCCCTTGCTGTCATCTGGGGAACCTTTGGTGCTGTCCATTATCCTTTCTGTCTGGGCTACTCTCTTTCCTCTTGCAGCATAGTCAAAGCCCAGTCTGGGACTGGGATGTCTCCTGAGGCTTGGTTTTGTGTTCTTTCCTTGGTTTTTTCTTTGCTATTTAACTTGGTGATCTCATCAGCTCCCCCAGATTCACTTATCATCTCTATGTATTTGATTCTAGAATCTGCATTATCCAGCTGTAGGCTCTCTCCTAAGCTCTAGTCAGGGCCAATTTTTACCACACCCCCCCCCCCACTGGCTATTCCAAGTACATCTCCATTAACAAAACTTCTCTTTGTCCTCCACCTCTCCTATCTTCCACACTTTGCTGTAACTATCAAGGTCGTCATCACTACCATCTCTGTAACTTTGGGGGCAGTCCTCCACAGCTCCAATCTGTTGTGAAGTCTTGACTTTTCCATCTTCAGAATATCTCCCCTATATATCTCCTTTCTATTCCCAAGCCCAGCGCCTTGGGGGACACCCTCCTTACCTGGCTCTGAAATAACCTCATTGGTTGGCCTCCCTGCCCCATGGCTATCCCCCATCCATCCTCCACTCGGCTACTAAGGGGATTTTCCTAAAGCACAGCTTTGACATGTGCCCCGCCCCCACAATAACCTGTGGTGGCTTGTTATTACTTCTAGGATCAGAGATACAGGCCCTGATGGTGATGGACCTGGACCCTTCCTACCTTTGCCGTCTTTTTTATCATTCATCCCCACTTCATGCTGATAACAATTCTACCTGAACAGTCTCATGGCCAAACTTCCAATGGAGGAAGCACCACCAGCTGTGCTCACTCCAAATATGGTTCATCTTGTGATGCCCTGGACTTCCTACACTTCACACACACACACACACACACACACACACACACACACACACACACACCCAAGCTCCACAGACAGACACATGCATGGATATATACTCCCCCTGTCCCCGACACATGCACAACACACACACCAGTACATGTATCCCCACCCACACATGCATATATCCACCCAGATACACACACGTGTACCTGCCCAGGCATGCATACAAGCATCCAGCTATAGACCTATGTGCACACACTCATTAGCACCCACAGACACGTGTATATGCACACAGACACGCACACACCCTTTATAGCTCTTTTTATGGGGCTTTTAGAATGTAAGCTGCTTGAGAGGAGGGACTATCTTTCTATTTGCTTAGATTTGTCTTCCCGGCACTTCCTAGAAAAGCCTTGCCTGGTGGCATACACATGTACACACACGTACGTACACATACACTCACATACACATTGCCCACAAATGGGACATACTTCTTAAATGGTTGGTCAGACTCCTGACTTGTTGCTGATTGGAGATGGAGGATGTCACATAGTCTGAGGACTGAACACCTAACAAGGATGTTATCTAATCTCACCTGGGCTCTGTCTACAGCATGTTATTCCTTTTATGGTGTTGTTCAGTTCTGTCTCACTCTTTGTGTCTGTCTCCATTTTCAGTTTTCTTGGCAGAGATCCTAGAGTGAGTTGCCATTTCCTTCTCCAGCTCATTTTACAGATAAGGAAACTGAGGCCAACAGGGTGAAGTGACTTGCCTGGGGTCACACAGCTAGGAAGTGTCTGAGGCCAGATTTGAACTTAGGTCCTTCCTGACTTCACACCCAGCACTCCACTTGCATTGAGCTGTCCCAATCCTTTGAATTCATCCCCAATTAATTCTTCCTTCCTATCTGCCTGCCCCTCCCCAGAAGCTCTCCAAACCCCTCTGACTCCTCCCAGCTAAGCAGCCTACTTTACTGAGAAAACTGAGGGTGCATCATAAGCTCCCTCTCTTCTCCTGCTCTTCACTTCAAAACTCCTTGACAAGGGGCAATGTGGTAGCGTAGGCAAAATGGCTCCCCAGGACAAGGACAAAGCTCCAATTTTCTAGTGTCCCCAGGTCTCAGCTTCCTTCTCTGTAAAATGAGAGGACTGAACTAGAGAAGCCCATAGGCTTCCTTCCAACTCTATTCTCTTCTCCTCTACTCATCTCTGAAGAGATGGCCCTTTCTACCCCGACCCTCACCTCCACCTCAATCCCATACTATCCTATATTTTTGGCCAAACTTCTTCCCCCACTGTCATCTCCTCTCTAGTCTTCCACCTCTCCTTATCAGTCGATTCTTCTCCTGCAGTCTACAAACAATCCCATCCTAAAAACCAAACATTTATTTAACTAATTCCTACCATACCCGCAGGCTATCATCTTATAGCTCTCCCCCTTGCTTAGCCAAATTCCTAGGAAAAACTGAGCTGTTCTTTGCCTCCACCTGAGTGCAGAAGTGTCAATCTGGAATAGACACATAGTGAAGACCACTGTGGCCCACATGTTAACTTAGTTTTCAAATGTAATATTATCTATGTTTTCTTTGCTTTTTTATATATTTTGTTAAATATTTTCCAATTACATTTTAATCTGGTTTGAACTGCACTGGGGAGTGATGTGGATTACATATTTGACACTGCTGGTGTAGTGGATATAGTGGAGGGCAGGACTCAGAAACAGGAAGACCTGAATTCAAATTTTGCTTTAGTCATTTACTAGCTAAATGATCCCTAAATTCTGTCAGCCTTCATCTGTTTGATAATCTGTAAAATGGGATAATAATCACATCTCCCTCACAGGGTGGTTGTAAGAACCAAATGAGATATAAAACATTTTCCAAGCCTTAAGCACTATTTACATGTTAACTATTATTATTATTTCTTTTGCAAGGCAATGGGATTAAGTGACCTGCCCAAGGCCACACAGCTAGGCAATTATTAAGTGTCTGAGACCGGATTTGAACACAGGTCTTCTTGACTCCAGGGCCCCGCGCTCTATCCACTGCGCCACCTAGCCGCCCCAACTATGATCGTTATTATTGTTATTATTGTCTTCCCAACTTTCAATTGGCTTCTGACCTTATCACTCAACTAAGACTCCAAAGATCTATGGACAAATCTGACGGCCTTGTATCAGTCATCATTCATCGTGATCTCTGTATTATATCTGATACCTTGATCACCTTGACCTCCAGGATATGCTCTTTCTCCTTTCAGAGTATTCTTGACACTGCAGTCTCTTGCCTTGTCTCTCACTTGTCTCCTTTGCTGGTTTATCATCCATATCATACCCCTGAAGGCCTGAGCCATAACTTTTCTCTCTATATCATTTCATTTGGTGATCTCATCAGCTCCCATGGGTTTAATTCTTAACTCTCTGTAGATGATTCCTGGGTGTCCACATCTAGTCCCAGACTCTCTCCTGAATTATAGGATCACTCTTACCAAATGCCCAATTTTCAAAATGGATGTCCAGTAGACATCTCAAACTGAACATGTTCAAAGTAGAAACCATTATCTTTCCCTACAAATCTATAGTTGTTCTCAACCAAGTTACCAGGATGAGGTATTTCTGTCCAAGGTACCACCATTCTTCCCTTCCTCTGGATTTGCCACCTCAGCACCATCCTCAATTCCTCATTCTCCCTATGTGACCTTACACAGTCAACTGTAAAGTCTAATCTTGCCTTCACAATGATCCCTTGTATCTGTCCCCCCCCCTTTTTTTTGCAAGGCAATGGGGTTAAGTGGCTTGCCCAAGGCCACACAGCTAAGTAATTATTAAGTGTCTGAGGTCAGATTTGAACTCAGGTCTTCCTGACTCCAGGGCCGGTGCTCTATCCACTGCACCTCCTAGCTGCCCCTGTCCCCTTCTTTTTTACTCACTCAACCTCTACTTCATCACTTCTTGGTAAAATAGTCAGCATCCCTGCATCTTCATTTTATCCTCCAAACAGCTGCCTATGTGTCACTATCTGACCATATCACTTCCCTAAAAAACACCATTGGTTCCCTATTGCCACCAGGAACAAAAATAAACAGCTTGGCTTTTAAAGCCTGTTAGGACCCAACCATTACCTATCACCCAGACCTTTTATCTCCCCTTTCTATGCTCTAAGTCTAGAGTCCAGACAAATGAAACTCCATTTCTAGTCTCCGAGGTTTTCCATGCCGAGAATGCATCTTCTCATCACTGCCCCTTAGAATTTGTTTCCTTCAAAACTCTCAGTTCAAGAACAACTTTGTTATCTTAACTATTAATGCCACCCCCCCCAATTTATATTGATTCTGTTACAGTATGTGTTTGCTGATATCTGTGACCGTTGTCTCCGCTGGCAGAGTGAAAGGACTGTTTTATTTTTGTTTTTCTGTCTTTTTCATCTGGGACATACAGTAGGTGCTCACTAAACACTGGATTGCTTACTGTATGCACAAGTGCTGAGAGAGATTCAAAATTTCAATAAGGCATGGCCCCACATCATCACGTGACTTGCTGTCTGGTAAGGCAGAATGTGAGAGGCCTTTGGTTACAACAGAAACAATACTGAAGAGCAGAGCTGAAGTCCTAGCTGGGCCACTCAGTCGCTTACTACTTGTGCAACCTCGGGCCTCTAGCCGTAAAAGGAGAAGGCCGAACAAAAGCACTGAGTTCCTTTCAGTTCTAGATGCTACAATTCTTGAAGAGCTAGGCTTTTTCCCCCTCATCTTTCTCTGTTGGTGCTGAAATGAGTGGAGGTGGTAATGATGGAGTCTGGAAAAAGAAGGGGGCAGGGGTGAAAGGAGCAAAGGAAGAGAGCTCTGAAGGAACTTGGCTTATCTCTCATGAAGAGGTGGCGTAAAAAAACTAGAAAAAACTTGAGGACCACATTGTCCTTACTGGAGACATCATTGAACTATATGGCGGTGCTACACTGGTACGGACGAGAGGAAAAGAGGTCACTGGGAGCTAGTACCATCTGCAGAAGTTAAAGTCAGAGGAATCTGAGGAGAGTCCTGAAGGACTGCAAATGGCAACAAAGATGAAAGAGAGCTTTGTAGGCAGGGAAAAATAAGGGGGCAAACCCCATTTTTCATTTTATCCTTTTTTTATGATGAAGGAAGAAGAGTAGAAAAGTATGAAGAATGATTCCATCGTAAAGAGAGTATGTTGTAAAAGAAACTCATGACCTTCATTCAGGGCTGGCCAAGGAATCCACATTTTTTGGTTCTAAAGGCTAGGGTGCTTAGGTGGGACACAAATGGACAGCCTATCTACACAGACATGCTGTCTTTTGTAGAAAAGATGCTGGCTTGACCTACCATGAGGAGAAGAAGAGGTTGGACCCATTTCCCCAGAAGTACAAAGGGCATCATCATTTGCATATGGTAGGCTAACCCATCCATATACTTTTTGCCTGGTCCTGTTCTCCTCCTCCAAGATTGCTGGCACCACTTGGGGAGACAGGGCTAGGGACAGTTTCGAGCCATGGAACATAGTCAACTGAACTGAATACAGTATGACCGAGCCAACCAATGAGCTAAGTGGTCTAAGTGAGAAAACATCTTACACCTATTTTGAGTTTGGGCTAATGGTTTTTAAAAGTATCTGATATTTAAAGGATCTCCTGTAAGGAATTCTACATAAATTCTTCAAGACCCACTTTGTTGAAACCAGAGAAGTCCATTTCAAGCTGACAAATAGTTTTCCAGCGCTAAGTCATTAGCTGTTAGGGGTATAAACTTCTCAGGTAACAAGGTCACAGTGCAGAATAGGATAAAATGCAGTGAGCCTCAGAAGGATATTGTGAGTTTGGGGCTGAAGAAGCTCTCTACATGAATGGTTTTGCTTAGATTTCATGCTTGTATGCACTCTAAAGCGGAATCTTGCACTCAGCAATTCAGTCATTAGTGTTCACTATCCTGGTAAATTTAGTTGAAGTACATTTTCTTTTTTCTTTTTTTCCAGGGCAATGGGGTTAAGTGGCTTGCCCAAGGACATACAGCTGGGTAATTATTAAGTGTCTGAGTCCGAATTTGAACTCAGGTCCTCCTGACTCCAGGCCAGTGCTCTAATTCTCTGAACTAGTTAGTTGCCCCAAGCTAAGTTTTCTTTCTTTCTTTCTTTTTTTAGGTCTTTGCAAGGCAAATGGGGTTAAGTGGCTTGCCCAAGGTCACACAGCTAGGTCATTATTAAGTGTCTGAGGTTGGACTTGAACTCAGGTCCTCCTGACTCCAGGGCTGGTACTCTATCCATTCTGACACTTAGCTATCCTCCACCCCCAAGGTACATTTTCTTATCGAAGCTGTAGCCAAAGGGCAGAATGTCACTCTTCCTAGTTTGCAAACTATGGGATGGGCTGTGGAGCTATTTAAGTAATGACAAGTCTCAAACACAGAGATACTGTCCTAATACAGGAGCACTCTTCTTCTCTGACAAGACCAACTAAAAGTGCCCTCCTCAATCCTTAACTACAATGCCTGCAATGAACTAGAAGGTAAGTAGAAGCAGACCTGCTCTGCCAAAGGATGGCCCAGTGGAGTCCAAGCTCCAGTATTAAAATATCTTCTTTTTTTAACACTTATAAAAAAGTGTATGTGTGTGTATATATATATATATATATATATATACATATATATATATATATATATGCGCACACGCATTTTACATGTTACATATTTATTATATTATCCTAGATTCTATTTGCGTCTGCAGATGTATGCATGTATGTCCATTTTCTAAGATCTTAAAAAAGCCATTTCAATGGTCAAAGCAGTTTAAATAGCAAGCTATTTTTCTTTAGCTACTAGAAGTTCAGTAAATAATGTCCACTCCTCCACTTCATTATATGGCCCATCTGAACTGAAATAGTCAGCATGAGAAGAGCTGACCAAAGCTCTTGGAAGAGGCGTGAGGATGAGCCACCATGCAGCTCTCATTCTTCTACATTTTGATCTCCTTCATTGCACCTGTGTATCCCACTCCAGCTGGAGATTTGTGAAGGGTGATCAATCAACAAGCAAGAAGTTGTACCCAACACCAGGCTAGGCTCTGGATGTGAGAGGCAAAAGACAGACATTTGAGGCTGATGAGGAACAAACTCATTAATCTTACCTGTTCCTGTATTTGGTGTGATCCACTGCAGGACAGTTCATTCCCAACATTCGGAGAAATTGAATTACTTCCCATGATGACTTGAGTTTGCTGGGTGCAATGGGATGGTTGGCAGACTTGGGCCTGTACCATCTGGGGCTGCTGCACAATGTGATGCTGACACTGAATCTGAGGGTAGCATTCCTAAGGCATAGCCCCAAACCACCAAGGAGAAAAATATGTTACTAAATCATGATGAATACATAGAAGCCTTTCTGAATTCTCACACACACACACACACACACACACACACACGAGAACCTAGTTTTTTTCTATTTTAACCAAATACCACAATAGTTTTTCAAAATACTTAATAGAGAATCCACACCACTTCTCCACAATGGGAAGGGAATCTGGTGTTCTAGGAAACTGAATATCCTACTTACCTAAGAGTTAGTAGCTACATAGAAATACATATGTACATACACACACACATATAAAATATATCAATTTTCAAAACCAGAAAGCAATAACATGCTTAATACTGAGGTTACAGTGAATTTGATCTCCATCTTAAAAGGAAACTTAATGATCTCATAGTATGTCTGACATCATTATGAAGGTACAAGATTCTCTTAAGTTTAGAGTGGATGACGCTATTAGGGATCATTTAGCTCCAGCTTTTCCATTTCAGCCAAGATGACCTTAACCAAGCTCACACCTAAATCAGAAGTGGAGCCATATGAGGCCTGGTTGAAGAAATTGAAGATATTGAGCCTGGAGAAGAGAAAACATGGGGGCAAGAAAGGAACATGACAGTGATTGTCGTATATAGGAGGTACTGCCACGTGGATGACAGCTTAGGCCTCCTCTGCTTGGCTCTATCAATAGGAGGAAGTGGTTTTGGACTGGATTTAGGCTCCAAATAAATGATAACTGCTAATCAGAAAGGACCCTAAATCTCTGGTGCAATTGAACCCCATGATACTGGTTATCCTGAATTAACCATGTGTGTGCTTTAATCAGGAAACAAATGAGCGATGCAAGGCAGAAGACAGCACATATTTGAACAGTCTTTATCGATGTTCATATGTATAGTATCATTCCCCAGATGGTATTTTCAGCAGCATCCTAACTGTCCCACTATCTAGAGTGACTTGGCCTCTGCACCATTTGCTCACCTCACTCATTTTTGAGAGCTCACATTCCAGTACTGGAACCTAAGTAAAATTATCAGATATTTTTCAGAACACAAAGAGTACAAGTTACCACAGTTTTTTAAAGGACAAAGATTGCCAAATCACATGAAAAACATTTGAATGTTTTTATGCAGCTGACCCCTTGCTTTCCTGTCCTCCTGTCCTATGGGATGGACCTGTTTGAGCAGTCCTCATCTGGCTACAGAGATTCACTCATGTTCCCTGCTCACTAGCATCTCCTACTTCTAGCTCCTTCTCTCAGGAATTAGGACTAGAAGTAAGCTACTCAAAGGTATTTACAGTAATTACCACAAAATGATCTCTAAGCTTATTGACCTAATCCCCTAGGAAAGTCCTAAATCTCCAAAAGCCAATTAAGTTATGAATAAGGAAGAAAAGGCATCCAAATGGCTACAACCCAGCTGGAGCATTCCTGCTGCACCACAAAAATAATATATCACATGTGCAATCTTGTCTTCAAGGAAGGCACGGTAGAATTTGGGCCATCTGTATGAAGTAATTCTTAGTAAAAAGTGGGTAGAAAGGATGTCTCCCCTATGGCTTCCAATTTTAAATGGGTGGGATACTAAGGCTCATTTTTCTTCAGGGCTAGAAGGGACATCAGGGTAGAGGATCATCTAGTCTTACCCCTTCATTTGCCAAAGAAGGAAAACTAAAGCCCCCTAGGTAAAGTGATTTACCCAAGGTCACATAAGTAGCAAGTACAGAAACCTAGATTCAAGTTCAAATCTTCTGAGTACCAAATCCAGAGGTTTTTGTACTGCACCATGCTGTACTAGCATATGAAATGATGTTGGCCAGAAAGACTGGAAAGATTTCCATGGTCACGTAGCTACTAAGCAGCAGAACCAACACTTGCACCCAGACCTCCTGAAGAGTTCAGCGCTCTTCTAATAACACTATAGGTCGGCCACTCTGTCATCTGAATTGCTGGGATTTTTTCTTCACTTCCTAACCAGACAGCAGGTCTTCGTTTCATTTTTGTTTTGCTTTTTTCTCAGCATTTCCTGTGCTTTTGGTTGCTGTTCATAAATAACCATATGGTACTTATTGAAAACAAAATCATTTATTAATAATAACCTGGAGAAAGTTGTTGGGCACAGTGGGTACTAGTGAGAGGTTAATGGGGAAGATGTCAACAAGAGATGCAGCAAGAGCTGATAGGGCACAGATGAGTAGAGATCAGGACTGAGGGAGTTCCGATAGTGAGGAGATCATAGACCTGCCTAAGTATAATGATTCAAAGGGAGGAAAAAGCCTAATAGGCTTAGCTATTTAGATGAGAATCTGAATGATTTGGCTTTGGTCTATTTCAGTCAATTATCCATTGATCACTGAATTAGTGAGTGACCCTATGTTATGACCCTAGCAACTCAGAGATATTTCCATGTCTCATGTTCTTCCTGTGGGAAAAAACAGAAACAGACTCACTCAATGATAATACAATGACATGGATTTGGAACTAGTGGAATGACCAAATTTAGAGAATAGCTCTCAGGAAAATGCCAAAGGGATAGTCCTAGTCTTGCCAAGGTTTTCGTCAATGACAGCTAAAGACATGGGTGGCATAAAACTTGATGGGAACTAAAAGTCAGGAACAAAAAAAAAGAATTTGTGAGAAGCAAAAAGACTGAAGATGAAAATGAATGGGAATAAAAGTTAAACTCTTATATGGGTTCGATAATTTAAGCTTCAGAAATAGAAGTCAAGGGAGGCAGAGTCAGCAAATGGGGTGAAAAAGCTCTGGGCAATCTGATACACTGCAAACTCAATCCGAGTCAACACTGTCATAGAGCAGCCAAAATTGTTAATGCAACCTCCAGCCAAATTCAGGCCCATGGATGCCACAATTCTGAAAAGAAATGAAGATGAAGAACATTGAAAGAAAGACAAATGGAACAGTGAAGGTGATCGAGTCTCTCCAATGGGAAATTGGCTGAGGGAATTGGCAATGATTAGCCCCGAGGAGACTCAGAGAGGCTAAGAAAGTTCTTTTCCCATCCTGCAAAAGAAGGATTAGAATTCTCACAAAGGCTGGATCCCAGGATTGGAGAGTTCAATGGGACTTTGGCACTCATCTAATACAACTCATTGATGAAAGGAATCCCCAGCATACCTAAAAAGTACCGGTTCACCTTTTGTTCAAAACCTTCCAAGGCAGGAGAGGAATGTGATGGAGAACTTGTGCTGCCTGGCACCAGAGGGCAGAAGGAGAAGCAAAGGGAGGAAAGCAGAAAAGAAGGAAAATGAGGCTTGGTCTCTGGCAAAAGCTAACAATTAGCACGTCAAATTATAAAGGACTGTCTTAAGAGGCCTCCCTAGAGGACTGTGCTCAAGCAAAGGCTGAATGACCATGTTGAAATGGAGACTCTTTTTGTGTGTGAGTTAAGACTAGATGACTGGGTTGAAATTTAGTCATTATAGTCTAATTAATATCAGTTTAGCCCAGAGTGATGAGCTTCGTTTCTTCTCTCTGAAGCAGTTCATTATTATAAAATCTCATGCTGAAAAACAAAACAACTTACCTGATCAGGATTTAACTTCTCAACTTTTCTCACTGTCTTTTCATAAATGACATTATTTCCAGGGAAAAAATGCCCTCCTCTTAGAAATGGGGACAGTGGTTCCTAAAAAGATAATAGAGAATATGATTTCCTTTAGAAAGTCAATTGCAGAGGTACTTTGGTTAAGTGTATATTGTAGGCATTTGAAGGGAAAAGAAGAAGAAAGTCACACAGACCTACAGAATGGCAAAAAACTGCAGCAAAGGCAGCACCTTTTCCCAAGCTGGGCACCTGGCTATCCCCTAGATTACATTATGGATACCAGTCATTTTGAAATGGATGCTATTTGTTTCTCTCCCCAAGATATAATGAGTTTCCTTTGAGGTGGAGTAGTATAAGGTCAACCTCATTTAAATTGGATACCCTGGTAGCTTTTATGCAAACAATCTATATAGAATTGCAAAACAAATGCACTTCACCAGCAGCTGGCAGACCTTCTCTGGCTTTGGGTGCCCTCTAAACATCCTCTGATATTATAATTCTCAATGGAGCACATGTTTCGAATCCTGAGGCTAGAGGGAAACCATTGCACTTCCAAACTAAATTGCTGTAGAATTAGAGAAGCCAATGAAAGAACTAGGGACTTACATGCCCATGGCCTAAGAAATATCAAGGTGAACTGAAATGGGATGCTCTGTTAGTGGATTGTTGAGGGGTGTGTGTGTGGGGGGGGAGAGTGGTGGTGGGGGTGTGGTGGTGGGGGGTGTGGGAGAGACTTGTGCTCTTTACTCTCTAACATAGGAGAAGGGCCAAGAAAATTGATGGCAGTTGAGGATGGGAAAACAGGTAACATTGATTAATGTAGACTTCAGTAGTCAGCAAACCACAACCCAATCCCAAAAGACAGTGGTAAAGTAAATTCAGCAAACACTTTTTGTGAACAGATTTTTTTAAAAAACTCTGTGGGCAGATTTGACTGGCACAGTGGACAGAATCCTGATTTGGGCCCTGAGTGCAAATTCTAGCTCTCCTATATTGTGCTATATGATCTTGGGCAAATCACTGCTCATCTCTCACTCTCAGGCTCCTCCTCTAGTGAGGGCAGTATAAAAATGAAAAGGCACCAGTAAAACTTAGAAAATACTAATTCATTGAGGGGGGTTGATCTAGATGTGGGGCTTCTCACTTGGGGTCCTCATCCTTAAGGAAACTATGGATGGATACCTGGGAATCTGTGAATTAAAGGAAAGAAATTACAGCTTTGTTTCCAATAAAACCGGTTGCCATTTATTAAAGAAAAATGAATATTGTTCTCTGAATTTTAGAAACAAGTCTGCCAGAAACTTTTTACTTAATTTCACATTAGTTTAACATCCAAATGTTTCTAGCTCAGTCAAGTTCTCTCCTCCAAGATTATTTGAGTTAACATTTTTTAGGAATCATGAATAAGAAAAGACTATACCATATTAAATTTTTTTGGATTAATATTGCAGAGTAACAGTTGTTACTCAATATTTTCTTTGACCACCTCTCCAAAAGATTGAAGAGCTCTCCTCCCAGGGATCAATATATTATTCATTCCTAAATAGGGAAGGGTGAGTCACACACAGTCCAATTGCTTTGGGGAAATGAGGAAGAGAGGTCTTTTCAGGCCAGATCAGGAAAGGCCTTGTGTACTTGAGAAACAGTATCTACATTAGTTCGATTTTTGATCCTAATATATGACATCTGATATTGCAGTGGAAATTATTTTCTTATCAATTTGATTTCTTAAAGACATTTTTTAGAGAGAGCTACTTTGGCGTTTTTCTTAAAAACCATATAACATATTGAAACTGTGTCCTGAGCAAGCCTTTTCGAGATACAAGATACTTCAACTTATTCTTTTTTTTTTTTTTGGCCAGGCAATGGGGTGAAGTGACTTGCCCAAGGCCACACAGCTAGGTAATTATTAAGTGTCTGAGGTCGGATTTGAACTCAGGGACTCCTGACTCCAGGGCCAGTGCTCCATCCACTGCGCCACCTAGTTACTCCCATCTTATTCTTTTTTACAGCATTTATTCTCTTAAGGACATTAAAAAGTATCCACCAAGAGTATAAGAGAATTTCTTGATAAAAAAAGATTAGTTTTCATTCTTCCCTGTGAATTGTGGTGGGAAAAGGAGAGAGAAAGGCAGGAGATGGTGATTTCATTGGTGGAGGGACCATCAGGTGACAAAACTCCTACTACCTAAGCAGGTAGGTACCTTTCGGCCACTGAGAGGGGAAAGTTTCTTGCCAGTATGTGTCTGAAGCAGGAATTCAATTCAGGACTTCCTAGATACAAGGTCACCTCTGGCTCCACCATGCAGATCAGCCATACTGACACGGTAAAATTTCTTTCTTTTTTTTTTCCAGACATGGTAAAATTTTGAAATTAACTATGGCATGGGGCAGTGAAATTGGTGGAGTCTGGAGCTGGAGGTCAGTCTCTAAATAGATTCATAAACTAATTTTGAAATTGCTTAAATGCCACAAAAAGCCCCCCACAGCTTTAATTCTTTCCAATGTGTTTAACAGCTGACAGGCAGTGTGGTGGCAGGAAACAATGGACTACTGACAATCAGGAGGCCTGGATCCTAAGGTAGACTGTGGTCAATTTGCTTTGTGACCTTGGATCACCTTTCCCATTCTCAGGTCTCATCAGTCAATAACACCCAAAAGTCAAACTAAAGGGGAGGAAAAGTTTCATGCAGCTTTATATGATTCCAATAGTGATTTGAAAACACACTTCAGGGCAAAACAATCTAAAGAGAAGTTTTTCATTTCTTGATGGCAGTTTCTTTTTTGAAAAAAAAAAATATATATATTTGAACTTGTGCCAGGTCCTTCCTGAAAATTAACAGGTACAACTCTATGATGGCAGATTATTATTACTTTAATTGCTAGCTTTAGGAATTCTGGCAGAGGTTCTCAAAGTACTATCACACCATATCTAAGAAAGTAAAACTGGTTCGTTTCATCCTTAAATATGATCCAGTGGGAGGGTCTATTTGGCCACTGGATCCAGATGGCTCCAGAAGAGAAAGTGAGGCTGGCGACTTAGTATAGCACCCCCTAACTCCGATCCAATTCACATGCTTGTCATGGCATCATCTCCCTGATGTCATGGTCTTCATTGAAAACAAAGGACAAAAACATCAGTGAGAGGGCCAAAATAATTCTTTGAGTTTTGATTCAAAAATGACATTGAAATCCTGAAATGACTTACATGAAACAAACATAAATGGTCAGAAAGGGAAGAACAGTAGCAAAAGGTGAATCAATAGTGGGGAAAACATGACCAATGAAATGAAAATCTGCTTTAATGGTAAGAAGAAGAAATAAAGATTAGAAAGGCTGAAAATGTAAAAAGGAAGCATTACATTTTAGAGGGTTAACTTATATTGTAATTAAACTAGAATATTCTCCCAAGTATTTTAAAAAGGCAAGGCCGAAAGGAATGAATTCAAATAAATAAAACAAAGTATCTGTAGACTGGCTTTTCAAGTTGTCTTGCAAAACCAGTTAGATCATTTTTGCCTACAAAATATGCAACCTGAAATTTGTCATTTGCCGTGAAGGTGTGGAGTTGAGAACTAAAAAAATGGTTATTTTTTTTCTTTAGTCCTCTCTTGCCATTGCCAATACCATTACCTCAAGAGTTAACATCCACATTCAAAACTGACTTTTCACTTATACAAATACTTCAATTCCTAGGAAAATGTCACTATAAGATGATGGGGGGAATGGGGGAGGAAGTAGGGAATTATGTATCTGAACATTGTCCTCCACTACCATCCTTAACTTGTGTTATAATCCAGAATGTCACCATTATTTATTCAACAGTGAGAACCACACAAGAATGAGTCCTAGAAACAACTGGAGTCCAGATTATTTACTACTTTTCCCTCTCCTTTATTTCTGTCAAATTGAACAATTAGTCAGATTCCTAAAAGCTATGACTTATCAAAAGCTGATTAAAAACAATTTTATTGAAGACCATGTCAGAGATGCAAGATAGTAAAGAAGAAAGTTTGGGGAGTCAGAAGCCCTGGACTCAAGTCCTGAATCTGTCATCAGTCAGTGACTATGTAACCTTGGGCAAGTCACTTAACTACTCTGGGCCCCAATTTCCTTGTCTGTTGGACTCCATGGCTGCTGAGGTCCCTTTTAACTCTAAGTCTGTGGTCCTATGATTTTTGAGATCTCAAGGGTGCTGTTGGCAAAGAACCCTCATAACCCTCTTGCCCAGTTCCCACCAAGAAAGATGTTGACCTCTGCAGAGTCACCTCTGTTGAAGCTATGCCAGGGCTGTCTCCACTGTTAAACATCCTTGAATGTACTGATCCTTGCCCTGGCTCCAGGGTTTTGTCAGCTGTTCTGCTACATTCCTTGCTGATATATTACCTGGCCTTTCCAATGGCCAAGGAGGCCTTGCCATTCCATAAAGTGACCATGAGCAAGAACCCTCTTTTCCGTGCTGCCTCCCCGAGTTCCAATGTGATCTCCTGGAAAGCAGAGCCCATCTGATTTTACTATTTCTATTCCCAACATTTACCACCCCCATGACAGACAAGAGCTAATGCTTTTGCCTTCTATTTCACATTTTAAGAAAGACCTAGGAAATTTAGGAAGCATCCCTCACAGTGTAGAACAGAGGAGGGTGAGAAGATGAGAAGATCCCTGGTGTTGGGGAACATGAGGCAGCACAGTGGAGGACAGAGTCCCCTGGACTTGGCCAAAGCCTGAAGTCAAACTGTTACCATGCTTGGATTGCTCTCCTTTCTGAGCTCCACCTCGTGAGCTCCTGGATTCCTTCTTCTGAGTCCCAACCAAAATCTCCCCTTCTACTATGTACATGAAGCCTTTCTGGATCCTAGCCCCGGGAATGCTAGTGCCTTCCCTCAGAGCTTATCTCCAACCTATCTCATACCCATCTTCACTGTACAATTTTTTTCATGCTGTCACTGCACCCACTCCCACATGGACTGGGAACTCCTTGAGGGCAGAAACTGTTTTTTTATCCTTCTTTATATCCTCAGTCATGGCACACAGTGGGAACTTAATAAGCACTTGGCCACTTAACCTGAATTGTGAGACAGGAGGCTCCTGGGTTTGAATTAGCAGAAGAGCCAGCCTAAAGTAGAAGGGCCGCAGTAGTGAGCAGGCTTCCCCATTACTGGATGACCACTTGGTCAGGACCCTACAGATATGACTTAGTTAATTCTGATTCTAGAACGAAGAAAAGGAGAGATGGGGAAAGTAAGGAATGATGGAAATTCAGTCAGAAGGAGCTCCAAATGACAACCAGTTCAATTGAACTGACCAAGAGTCTGCATCATCTTGGCGGACAACATCTCCAGTAAGCAAGAGGCAGCCCAATCCCCATTTGGTCACCTCAAACACATTAAGCCTTCATTTGCCTCTTTGTAATGCTTACCCCATTGTGTTAGACAATGAGATAGTCACTGCGATCCCCCAAGCCAAGTTTCAGGTCTGCTGTTTATATACAGCCGACTAAGGAGAATGAACCCGAAAACTAACACAATCATGTTTCTCTGAAGAGACGGTATTGTCTAGGCAAACTGAACATCAATGTCAAACTTGCCAAATAGTAGTTACCACCATTTGGCCAACCTTAACATTCAAAGTTGTGACCTCCCCCTGCCCCCCACTTACTTCCACCTCTCCCCAACCTTCATGCCACATTAGTAGCCGCAAGTTCCAGGCTATTTGGAGGTAGAAAAAAAGAGAAGAGAGAATGAAAGGATGAAAGTGGCAAGCAGGCAGCAGAAAGTTCAGCACCAATCCCAGCCAGGGCTGATGTGCTCTTTTAACTTGAAATAAGTTTGTAAGAAAAAAAAAATACAGTGACTTTTTGGGAAGCAGAGCTAGACATTGTTTCATACAACAGAAACCACTGAAATAAAGTACAGAGAAGAGATTGTTGCCTTCTTGTCTAGATCACCACTGCTGTCACCACAGGTAACTGAGGTCCCTCTAATCTGTCCCCAAAGACTATATCTTCCTGTAGCCACAGTCACTATTTTAGAGAGCTTTTATTGGGGGGAGGGAGAGGGAAAGTGATGTGGAGGAATAAAAAAGCAAACATTGTAGAAAATAGTTTTTCTTGCCTTTCCTCTCAAAGTAAAGGGAGAAAATTTATTTGAGGAGGAAATAATGGGAAATCTCATGTTTGAAACTAGTCAGCAAAAACTGAGACATTTGGAACATTTTTCTCTTTGTAGATCAAATCTTCACCACCAACTGGGATGGACTCAAAAAACTCTCTGACTTCTGATGAACTGATAGTCCCCCAATTTTTCTTTATTACATTCTCCATATCACATGAAGTTTTTATTGTAAGGTGTATGCTCCTCTGTCCTCCTCCTCACTAGTCTTCCCAGTTGGGTGGGGCATGACTCAGGACCTTAGAGAACTTTATAACTCTAAGCATTTCCCTGCTATTGGAAAATTCATCTGAGTCAGAATATGACTGAAATTAAGAATAGAAGATAGCAAGAACACTGATTAGAAGGTCATTTCATATGAGGCAAGAGATCTGGTTGTTAATTCACTCTTATATTAACCCCAAAGGAATTCTACAAATGACCTGATTCTGTGTGGTTCATCTTACCTGATCAGGATTTTGTACTATATATCTCCTTATGGTGGTCTGTGGGTAAGTAGTTACCTTCACTGTTGGAGAATGGAGTTCCTAGAAATAGGGAAGGGCAGAGGAGACAAAAAGATAAAAAGGCACATAAAGTCATAAAGTGATTCAATGGATTGGAGTCCCTGGTAATCATAAGGTGAACTTTGGAGCACTTGGGAGGGATGGGATGCAAGCCCATGATTTAGTTTCCATGATTGAGTTTAATTCAAATGCTTCACTAGGAACTGGCACAACATCAGTTTTAGGTTGACGTGGTTAACTTCTTCCTCAATAAAATTTGCCTCCACTTTCAAGGTGTTTGCTAGGTTTACAATATTTTTGTTTACCACAGCAACAGAGATTTTCTGGATGGTAACCAGGACTAACTAGCTTTAATTGAAATTAGGAAATAGAGAATCGTTGTGATTCTGTGGGTTGCCTCTTTGTCAGCCCCCTTTCAAAATTCTCCCTGTGCAGTCCTGATGCCCTCTGACTGTCCAAGTTAATCTCACTGACGTAACACCAATATTTCAAGAATGACTGATTTTCTTGGAGTGAAACCTCATTCATTATTCCTTCAGACCTTAAAGCGGTGGTGTTGAACTCAAATAGAAAATGATTTCGATGGGCCACATAGTAACTTTGTAAATCACGAATCAACAATGCCCATGTTGTATGATATTTTTATTTATTTTGTTAAATATAATCCTGTCTTATTCAGTCATGTCCAAGTCTTCATGACCCCCTTTTTGATTTGTTTGGCTTTTGGCAGGGACAAAGAACTAAGAGTTCTTTTGTCATTTCCTTCTCCAGCTCATTTTATAGATGAGAAAACTGAGGTAAACAGGGTAAAGTGACTTGTCCAGGGTCACACAGATAGTGCCAGAAGTCAAACTGATCTCATGAAGATGAGTCTTCCTGACTCCAAGCCTGGTACTCTATCCACTGTACCACTGTCCCAAACATTTCCCAATGACATTTTAATCTAGTTCTGGCTTTACTCTGGAGTTTGCAGGCCTGTGCTCTGCAGGGCAAGTGTGACACTTCTTCTACCTTTGGATATGTTATTTTTTTTTTTTGCAAGGCAATGGGGTTCAGTGGCTTGCCCAAGGCCACACAGCTAGGTCATTATGAAGTGTCTGAGGCCACATTTGAACTCAGGTCCTCCAGACTCCAGGGCCAGTGCTCTATCCACTGCGCCACCCAGCCACCTAGATATGTTCTTCAGGAGCTGCTTAAATGTCAAAACTTTTACACCAAGTGGATAGCCACCAGGTTGTGATGAACTTAACAAAACCAGTCTGTGGGTTGCAGACATCTGGTCTGAGCCATACATATTCTTGAGGATTTTCAGTTCAAAATATTCCATAATATTGTGCTTCACCCCCCCCCTCAAAGAACACAAACAAAAACTATTTTCTAAGCCTTGTTCTCATAGTTCCAATTCTTTAATAGGAGCTAGATTAACTGAATAAACTGATCCACATTAACATGGTACTTTGTCCCTGATAATGTAGATTTTAGAAATGCAGAGCAGCATAATGGATGGAAAGTCATAATTAACCAGCATCAAAACTGAGCTCTGCCATTCTGAGGGATGATCTTGGGCAAGCCGCTTAGCCTAATAATGTCTCTGGACCTCAAGTGTCTCAAGGCCTGACTACCTTGCCAGGTTATGAAGCTCAAATAAAATAATGTATATAAAGTAATCTGTAATCATAAAGTGATATGACAATGTAAATTTTTATTAATAAGTGACTAAGGGAGGTGTCTTAAATCATTACATTCTTAATACCTTTAAGTGATAATTTCTAGTACAATCAAGGCCTCAAGGACAGGAGGGGAAGCATAGCCCCTTGGCAGCCTGCACCTCTGGACTGGCTCCACCCTTGCACTCTCAGCTTGTCTTCAAAATTTGAATGTTTTGGTACAACCTGTGGCTTTAAAAGTGTTTCAATTCCTAGACCAAAAAAGTTCTCCTATGATCACCACTTTGGATTTTTCATAGATTAGCATTTGATTCATGTTCAAATTAAAAACATTTGAATAAAATGAAGAGACCCAGAGTCTAAAACAAATATGGCTCTGCCTAAGAAAACCCAAATTGTAGGCTAGTCCAAATTTTCATGCAAATTTCAAATCTGATTCACAGCACTAACATTTAGAATGCAAACGCTTTCATTCTTTGTATTTTGATGCTTAATCAGTAAATGCCATGGAGTGATTGTCCCTTAAGCTTTTTTTTTTAGTTTTGTTTTTTTTTTTTTTTTTTTTTGCAAGGCAATGGGGTTAAATGGCTTGCCCAAGGCCACACAGCTAGGTAATTAGTAAGTGTCTGATTTGAACTCAGGTACTCCTGACTCCAGGGCCAGTGCTCTATCGACTACCCCACCTAGCTGCCCCAAAACAAGATATTTCTAAAAAATACTAACTTAGGGGAGCTGCATCACCTAGACCACTAAGCTTTTGGGGAAGAGTGAAAATCTTTTGTGGGCTAGGAGGAGAGAAAAAGATGAGTGTTTTTTTTTACCTGTTCGATATTATGGGTTACATGCAGAGTATTCGGGGTACAAGTAGCTACTTTTAATGTTGGAGAATGGAGCTCCTGTGAAAAGAAACAAAAAAAGTTTAGGCAATCTTTTTTTTGGCATACTTCTTTAACTGAGATTCATTTTTTCCCCAGTGGGAAAACTGTTACATTTCCTCTGATAACTTTGTGAATAAATATCTGCATGTCCTAGTAATGAGATAGCATTAGCATCATGAAGGTTTTCTTGGAAATACAATTTTCATGACCCACAAGGGATTGTTTAATTTATGATTGGTTTTTGTTTTCTTCTTTAGAGTTTTGCTAAAATTGCTTAGATCATTGGTGGTCTTCAAAGAAGGTTACACTGGAAAGGGGATTCTTTCTCAGGTATAGACTGGTCTCTGCAAATCCTTCCAACTTAAATTCTGTGACATCCAAAGCCAAGTATCCCTGAGTATTATACTTCAGCCCAATTCTCCCATTTGCTCCATCATTTCCTGCCTGGCATTGTGGAATGATTAAGGATAAAACCTCGGGAACCAGAAGTGGGAAGCATGCACTTGAAAGTAGCCTCAGATAATTACTAGTCATGTGACCTTGAGCAAGTCACCTTTCTTCCCTATTTTATTTCCTCCTCTCTATAATAATAACAAAAATAAAAATAATAAAATAAAAATAAAAACAATAAAAACAGTAACACTAACAATACCTGTGCTACCTCCCTCCCAGGCTGGTGCTAAAGAAATGTGAATTGTTGTTGCTCTGCTTCAGATTGTAGGTCCTGTGTATCCAATGTGATACATAAAAGTAAGGAGAAATGTTGGCTTTCAAACAGAAAACTGGTGAAGAAGGGGTTTTGTGGCAAAACTGAAATTCTAAATGTATTATTCCCATTTGTAATCAATTGACAACTTCAGAAGAATTTTCCATAAGCACAAAACTAGTTTTTCTTCTAGAGCAAAGTGTTATCTCCAGGTGTAATCAGGGCTTTGAAAAGGAAAGAGTGACATAACTAAGGCAAGAGGAAAGTTATGCTCTAGGCCAGATATGCTTTTCTTATAACAAGAAACCTCCAGAAACTAGGATTTCAACATAGACCAACTTGGACTTTTCCTGGATCTTTTCTTTCTTTGTTTTCCATTCAGTTCGTCAATCTTCCTTTTGCCCCCCCCCCCCCCCCCCCCCCCCCCCCGCAGCACTGCCAGGCTTAATATACTTGTCGGAGAGCAAGATTTCGGGGTTTTTTCTTTACATTTTACTTGCAGTTTATTTACACAAACATCTGTTTGCCTCAAGGTCAAGTTTGATTTCCTGTACAATTTCGGCTACAGAAATTTAGAAAAGGTGAAAATTGTGAGAAAGTTCTGGAAATTAAAAACTAAGCCCATAAACTAAATTGTATCAGTAACAGGAAGAGTCAGATGTAAAAAATGAACAACTCAAACTGAATTTATGTGCACAATGGCAATTTCACAAAAGCCATTATTTCTTTTTTAAAAAAGAAAAAGTTCTAAAAATGACTTTGGCTCAATTATTAAGAAGCTGCCCGAATCAATCTTTTCATGCATTTTGCTTTTTCTCCCCCCATCCCAGGTCCCTTCAAACAATAAGTCCTATCCACAAGGAAAATAAACACAAAGGTAGTTTTAGAAATTTATTCATAACTCTGTGGCCTTTGAAAACATCACAAGTTGGTTTTGAATACCAAAAATATTCGACTACTTAAGATCAGAAATGTTACACAGAAGACAAGGGTTCCTAAATCACCTGGTTAAACAAATTACAAATTTTAGAAGGTATGGAAAAAACATTAAGCACAATCTCTTCTTATAACATTTCAAAGAAATAAATTTCTGTAAAAAAAAATATATATATATATTTTTACAGATATAAACACATTTACAAGTTTTTTTGTTCTTTTTGGGGGGGAGGGGAAGCTCTAAAAAGTTTTTGTGTATACAACAGCTAATTACTTGTACTGTAACTCAAACATCCATTCAGTATCACCAGGATAAACAACTTAAAATCACTCAAACCATGCCAATAAAAGAAAAAGAAAAAAAGAGCAGGTATACCTGGATACACTTGGAATTTGTCTCACACACCTTGAACCACATCACTTTCACTGTGATACTTTAAAGAGGATCCCAGTTAAAGAAGGTAGAACTTAAGCCCATGGCAGTTAGTGCTTTTTTAAAACCAGTAAAACCATGTAATTCAAGGGAGATTTCCAAGACAGTTCCTTGACTAGGAAGCCTATGAATCACTGGATCTATGAAGGAAGAGTTCAGAGAGCAAGGTTTTTGGTTTTTTTTTAGATTTTTCAAGGCAATGGGGTTAAGTGGCTTGCCCAAGGCCACACAGCTAGGTAATTATTAAGTGTCTGAGGTCAAATTTGAACCCAGATACTCCTGACTCCAAGGCCGGTGCTTTATCCACTGTACCACCTAGCCGCCAGAGCAAGATTTCTTAAACCTGGATTTTGTGAAATTTAAAAAGATAATTTCATAACAAGTGGACACACCTATGTATTTTATTTTTATGCATTAAAAATGTATGTGAGAAAGGAGGACATGAGTTTCACCAGATGGTCAAAGAGATCCGTGACACAAAAATGTTCAGGATTTCTGTTCTAGAGGGAATGGAGGATGTGGCAGAGCCTGACAAACTTGCCCAAATTCAACTACATTAAGACCTTTTCTACTTTTCAACATATGATATTATGATGCACAGTGCAGGCAAAATTGTGTTCTTCATATGACAACCTATCAGATGTTTCATTGGCAAACTGACCTTCATAAGAAAAGCCTCTAAAGTAAGGAGAAACCTTCATTTTCTGTTCCAGAGAGGCCAGGATGTTTATTACTTAGGAAAAGACAGTATAGTGCAATAAGACAAGCAATGAACTCTTATCTTGGACCCTTTACTAAGAATATGTCACTTAACCTATCTGAGCTGCAGATTTCTCATCTGTAAAATGGGTATAATATCTGTTAGGAAAAAATGTTTTATGAACCTTCATGTACTAATAAATGTAAATTATTATTAAAGATATACCATATAGACACAAGTATTTTTAGGTTACCTTAGGACTTTGTTATGAATTCAAACATGTTTTTAGAATATACGGATTACTTTTCATTAAATCTACATGGGAATATTAGGAGATAAATTTAGAAAGTAAATAGAGTCGTTTTAAAAAGCAATACTAAATAAGATGATTTAATAGTCAAGAAATGAGCTGAACCTCAGAGGAAAGTTGAGAAAACATCCCTTCCTTTTTGGCAGAGATGTAGGACAAAGGATGTGGAATAATCTGGCATAAGTGACCTGAAGTATTGATTGGTTCTGTTGAATTGTTCCTTCCCTAAAAAAAAAATCTTTGTAATAAGGATTGGTTCACTGGGTTAGAAAAAAAGAGGAAAAGATAAATTTGGCAATGAAAGTAATATAAAAGTTTTTCAAATCCTTAAAATTTTTTTTTTAAAACAACTAAGCAGGTCAGGATTTGTTATGCAAAGTTGTAGAAGGTATAAATTTAAATGAAAGGGAAGCTCCTTAAAAATAGCTTTTGTGTTTATCTGGTACCAGATAGTTTTGATAATGATGGCTTTGTAATGTATTAGAGATCTGGATCATCAAACACCCCCTCCTTCTTACTTTTTTTCATTTACTCCTCTTTACATTCTTGATCGAATGAATTTTGCCTCTCTGTTTAATTTGAAGTATTTTTTTTTTTTGGCAATTTCACTGGTACAGTACTAAATCGGTAGAGTAATTTAGGTGGTGGTATTACTACTACTACTACTACTACTACTACTACTACTACTACTACTACTACTACTATCATATGACTGATCCATGCATCCTGAATATCTCCAGAATAGATCAATGGATTATTCATTAAGGCACCATAGATAATCAATCAGTATCCGTACTGCACAGCATCTAAATACTTTAAGTGAAGTTGGTACAGTTGCAAGGAAAAAGAGCAAAACTATAATAGTGAGGGATCAGGATATATCTCTTTCAGACTGAGATAAATCTAATTTTACAAATCAACAAGAAAAAAGTTAAAGGCCCAAATAGATTTTTAGAAATAAGAGAGATGGGGGCGGCTAGGTGGCACAGTGGATACACCATTGGCCCTGGAGTCAGTAGTACCTAAGTTCAAATCTGGCCCAAACTTAATAATTACCTAGCTTGGGTGGCCTTGGGCAAGCCACTTAACCCCATTTGCCTTGCAAAAAAACCTTAAAAAAAAAAGAGAGATGATGAATCTCTGGAAACTACCGAATAGAATGAAAAAGATATATTTCTTAACTGTGCATGGCACATTTACAAAAACTGTGAAGTCAGTCATTAAAGACTTCATAAACAATGTAGAACAGCAGAAAAAGTAAACATTCTTTATTAACCACAATACAATAAAAACTACATTTAATTTAAAAAAACTCTAAAAAAGCAACAAATCAATATCAGCACAACCTAATACCAAAGAAAAAAATCTGAAAATCAAAGAAGAGATTAACAAAAATTGAAAGCCCCAAAAAACCTATTAAAATCAGTGGATAAGGGTGGCTAGGTGGCATAGTGGATAGAGCACCAGCCCTGAAGTCAGGAGTACCTGAGTTCTAATCTGACCTCAGACACTTAATAATTTACCTAGCTGCCTGGCCTTGGGGAAGCCACTTAGACTCATTGCCTTGCAAAAAAAAAAAAACTATTAAAAAAAAAATCAGTGGATAAAACTATCAGTTTTTTTAGGAGATCAATGGGGGAAAAGAGAAAAAAGCAAGGCCTAGAATCGAATTTGTGCAGATTCTAACATTCAATTAACTACTAGGAAAAGAACTCTTCATTAGACAACAACTGCCGTGAAAGCTTCAAAAGTAGATTGAATGAATATATGTTTAAAACAAATCAACTATGAAGCCCCACCTGCTGCCTATCCCATTGGCAATAGTGACAAAAGAAGAAATCAATAATTATTAGAATGGTAGTAGGCAAACAGGTATACTACCATACTATTGGTTCTGCAGTAGATTGGTCTAATAATCATTCTGGTATCAAACTATGCTTATCTTTTCAGCCGACTTTACCACAATTAGGCCTATACTCCCAAAGAAATGCAAAACAAGGGAAATTATCTAAATGTTTACAAATATTTACAGCAGTCCTTTTCCCAATGGCCAAAAATTGGGAACTAAGAGAGTAAAACAACTAAAGTGCGGTATATAAATATAATGGAATATTATTGTGCCAAAAACAATGATAGAATGGATAAGCTCAGAAGAACCTGGGAAGACCTTTCTGAACCACTACAAAGTAAGGATAACTAGGAGAATGATTTATATTATATAGAAAATATAGAGAGAAATATTTGAACTCATTTAATCCTCACAAAAGCCCTATGAAAGAGATGCTCTTATTACGCTACTGAGATGAGGAAACCAAGACACAGAGAGGTTAAGGAGTTAATGTCTGATGTAACATTTGAATTCAGGTCTTCCTGACTTCAAGGTTCATATTTTATCCACTGCCCTATGGAACTGCACTTAGAGCTCTGATCAACAACATGATAAATCTTGAGTACAAAAGAGTGAAGGTGAAACAGACCACTAGCAATCTGAAAGGAAGGCCATGAACTTAAGCTGCCAAAAGTGGACATGGCTAATGGAGGAATCAGGCTTGTGAATATTAGTATATTTGCACTGAGGGACTCGCTTTTTCGCATTTAAAAAAGCTGTTTGTTTATGGGAGAGGGTAAGTAGTGGAAAGGAGATTCACATTAAATACTTTTACTTGAAAAATACAAATCGTAGCTATTCTTTTAAAAATAAGTTCAAACTAACAACTCACACCATATACCAAAATAAATTTTTATAGATTAAGAACAATTCCCCAATAGACAAGTGATCAAAGGACATGAATTAAGAGTTTTCAACAGAAGAAATAAAACTAGCAACAACCAAATGAAAAATTGTTTTAAACAACATCAATAGGAGAAATATAAATTATAATAACTGGGTACTTATCACCTTATATCCATCAAATTAGAAAATATGACGAAATTTGGAGAACCTTTGGAAGAATAAGCATGTAAATTAAAGGCTGACAGACCTGTGAATTGATTTAACCATTTTGGAAAACAATTTTGACTTATGCAAGAAAAATTAACCATTCATTCATATTCATAGTGAACCCTATAGGTACTCTATGCCCCCAAGAAGCTTTACTGACAGAAAGAAAAGACTCAAAAATACAAAAAATCTCCAGTATCACATTATTTGTGATAAGCAAAAGCCCTAGCTGCATGCTCAATAATTAAAAATGCAGTATAATAATGCAATGGAATAATGATATGGTAAAAGAAATGAATATGAAGAATTCAGAGAAATATGGGAAGACATAAAATAATGCAAAGTGTAGGAAGCAGAGCTAAAAAAAATAATAAACACAACGACTGAAACTCTATAAAGAAAGTCAAGTATGAGTGGCAAATGGGATAGAAAATATTGGTCTTATGTTTTTCCAAGTTCCTTTATCTGAGGCCTGGAGGGGCCAATCTAGAGGCACTCATCATCAGACTGACCGTAGTGGGATGAAATTTTTAGTTACAACTCTCAAAGGCCTTATGCCGCAACTTAGAAGAGCTGCAATCTATGCCAATGGACAGTATTCAAACTGATGAACTCATAGGTCACTGAGGATATCAGAGTTTAAGTAAGAGATTGTGAGTTTTATAGAGTTGATAAAACAGATAAAGTGAAAATTGAGAGGCAGCACACCATATGATGGTACAAACAGCATTGGCTTGGTTACTTACCTCTCTGTGACCTTTAGTTAACATTCTTTGGGTCTTCCCATACATAAAATGAGGAGACTCTACTTCCAGTTTTGAATCTACAGATAATTGTCTTTGGCATACCATCTCCAGTAGACAATTCAATTTAGCAAACATTTATTAAGTATCTATTACACGTACACAGCTCTGTTTTGATAGTGTAGTAACAGAATTACAACACTTGAGAAAGTACAATAGATGGCAGACTCTGGAGGAGAAACCTGGGAATTAATTTTCTCCTACTGAGGTGTGTAAATCATTCAATGTGGGAAAATTTATCAATCTAGAATGGGGAGTGAATTATAGTGTCATTTCAGGTCAATATCCTGACAACCAGAAAAGAAGCAATTACTTACATCTTTTGGGGTGTAGAATAATGAATAAGGAATGAAGGAATAAAATCCAGAAAGAACCATGGAGGGATATTTTGATAAGAAAACATTTCCATTTGGAATATTAACATTAATTATAGAGAAAGAAAAGGCAACTTTAACAAAAAGATAATTAAGGGAGGAGTTATGGCAAGAAGACTAGATTGAGAATCATAAAACTTGTATTCTAGTCTCAGTTCAGTCATTAAGTTGCCAGTCGACTTTGGGAAAGTTGCTTAACCTCATCTATGAAACAGGAATTTTCACCTCTGCGTTGTGTTCCTCAAAGGAACAACTAAAAATAAGGAATGTGTTTTGAAAACTGTAAAGGGCTATCCAAACTGAAGAAGGTATCAACATTATAAAAGATTGCTTATCCTCACATCACCTATATAAATAACCCAGACAAAAATTAACTATATAAGTGAAGATATGGAGATGAAAAAATACAAATATGTTTGTGAAACAGAAAACTATCTACTTTGGTTAAAGAGTGAAGTGGGTAAAAGCCAAGGGAGAAAGGGACTAAAAAAACAGAGGCTTGACTGAGGCTAGCTTATAGCTTTTATTTGATGGACAATGGAGAGCAACTAAAGACCTTTGAGTAAGATAATAAATACGTGTGTATACAGGCACATATCTGTGGAGTTATATTCATATAACAGGGGCAGCTAGATGGCACAGTGGATAGAGCACTGGCCTTGGAGTCAGGAGGACCGGAAATCAAATCCTACCTCTGACACCTGACACTTACTAGTTCTGTGACCCTGGGCAAATCACTTTAACCCTGTTTGCCTCCCATCCAGGGCCATCTCCAGTAGACCTGATCCTTATCTGGCCAATGGACCCAGATGGCTCCAGAGGAGAAAGTGAGGCTGGTGACTTAGCACAGCACCTCCTCTCTCAAATCCAATTCATGTGCTTGTCATGACATCACCTCCTTGATGTCATGGTCTTCTTCAAGAATGAAGGACAAACACCATCATCATATAATATGTAAATTCTGAAATATTTTAGGCAGCATCTCAGCACACACTGAAAGTCTAGGATTAGAAAAGAAATATTAGAAGAATGTGTGACCAGCAATGTTTCTGAAATGGGAAATACTAGGTAGAAGAGCCCCAATGAGTGGCAGCAACTTTTTGCTGTACTCCCTTCACCTCCCAAAACAAGGAAAGAAAGGGCGGGCCATAGCATTTTTTTTTGAGTGTTTTAAGGTTTACTTTCAAAACAGTTCTTGTAGGTCATGTAGGGACTGAAGTTCCTATTTAAAAGAGAAGAAATGGAATGAATCGTGATTGTTAGCACTAGGACTTAATATCCAGTATTCTTTCCAGGCTAAAAAATTGGTATAGGGGTTGTTTGCTTTATTTGACTTTGCTTGTCTAAACGGCTATGCTCAAATATCTTATTAGAAGGGATAAACCTACCAAAAACAAATAAGTAAAGCCCAACATTTAATACAATGAAACTCATTGATCATCCAAAAGAAGGAATTCATGGAAACAAAAAATAAATGAAATGATGACCAACCTCATTACCTACCCATCTCTTCCTCCCTGCCCTAGGAACAAAAGGAATAAACAACTTACAATTTGGCAACTGTATGAATCTTG
Source organism: Macrotis lagotis (assembly GCF_037893015.1). Classification (NCBI taxonomy): domain Eukaryota; kingdom Metazoa; phylum Chordata; class Mammalia; order Peramelemorphia; family Peramelidae; genus Macrotis; species Macrotis lagotis. The sequence goes on from NC_133666.1 coordinate 54,424,096, forward strand.
GGCAACTACAGAAATGAAACAAAATGATTTAAGGGAAAGAAACGCTATATATTTCCAACCATTATTCATCATGCTCAATTTAAAACTGCACTGACCATGTGAATTTCATGATAAATTAAACCTATTACAGTCCCACTGAAAGCAACTCAGTAAATAAGACATCCTTCAAAGGCCCTGAAACTGTGTGTCCCACCAGAGAACACAGAGTTCTGGCAACACGATGGACTAACTGCTCAAACTAACAAAGGACAAGAACATAAAAATCACTAGAAAATGATATGATGAGAGATCAGAAATACTACTTCTTTAAAATATTTTAGAATAATTTCTTGTTCAAGTATAAAATTAAATAAACATACCAAATCCAGACTTTGATGGAATTAACGAATTAAACTAGAATTATAACTGACTTGAAAAACGGGTTCCTTACTTTTTTTTCTTTATGCAAGTCTTTCGAGAAGCAGAATTTTCTATTTTCTGTTCAAAGAGAAAGTAATGAAGTATAAAATCCTCAAATAACCCCCATTTTGTGATTCATCACAATGCCCACCCAGACTTTACCGGAAAACTGCTAAGTAGCCAAATGTAAGGGTGATTTAAGGTTCCAATACAGCAGAATGATCCCAGAGGGAAGAAAAGATATCCTTATGATTAAGTTGGTCTCATAACTTTTCTCCTCTCAGCAGGTCTGTGCCATCTGGACAAAAGTAACTGGTGGTAGTTTATACTCCACATATGTAAGTAAGGATGCAACTAATAGTCAAGGTAATCTGGTCTGCTATTAAATGCTTTCATATCCAGTTCTCCTTGCCCTTAAGTATTAGGATATGACATTATACTGTGAGAAAATATGGAGCTCCTTCCTTTGTTATGCGTCTGATTTAACCAACAATGAAAACAGTTTCTGCAGTATTACATCTTCCATTTATTTTATGTGATTAGCCTTGGGTATATATTTAATATTTAATTCAGAAATGTCTTGAATTTGTAATAAAGAAACAGGTAAGATTCAGGCCACCAAGGAGTCTTTAATCACTGTGATACTTAAACAAAGAAGACTCAAGTTCAAAGAAGAACATGGAGACTTCCTAATCATCACTACAACATTTAGGTCAGCAAACATTTCAGATCTGTTTCTTTTGATCATATATAGTATGCTTTATGGAAAACAGCATGAATGCTTTCTTCATTAGTTATTTTGGGTTCCTTCCTATTCCTAATGAACTTTTCAAAAAAATAAATTGGAATCCTTCAAGTGCCACAAGAAACTATTTTACTCTAGCCATTTAGTATATTATGTTTTCACTTAGTCTATGAACTTACCTTTTGCAGAATATATTTCTATAAGTCAAAAGACAACTAATATATCATTTGTAATTTTCCCAAAAGCATTTCAGATGTATAAACACTTACAGTCATTTTCTTTCTTTTTCAGAATGTCTCCTACAATTCATTTTAAAAGTCTAAACTTAGCATAGCTTTCTTTCTCCCACACTCTGGATAAATATTCAGAAAATTGATGAATGAGAACTGAGACCAAAGACTTTGCTTTTAAAGCTCAATAGAATACTTGGAAACTTGTTCAGTTATAAAATATGCTGAAACAAAGATAGGGCTAGTCTATGTAACCAAAAGGAAAATTTTTCTACATCACATCACAACTTGGTATGCCATACCAAGACAATCATGGGAACATTTGGATGCCAGGAAGACCTTCATGCTGATCTGGATGTTTGAGAATTGCCCCCCACTCCAAACGATTACAAGCAGGAAGAATAGGACTTAGGTGAGTTTCTAGACTTCAGCAGAATGGAAAGTGGTCTTGAAAAGTCACAAAACATAGATACTTAAAGAACTCATAGAGGTAAGCTCCCATTTGAATGAATTATCTTCACAGCATAGGAGATGCTTTTGTTAGAATGTTTTATCCTAAGAAAGAGAAGCAGGTCCTGGAGCGTAATGCTGAAATACTGAACTCTACTGAATATCAGGGGTGATACATACTACTTATGTTATCCGCTAGTTCATTTGATCATTCCTAGTCAGTGTCAGATCTTTATTCAGATCACTCCTCAGGATGTCACTTGTCATCTTCCAGAAAGAAGACACTTCCGGTTGGAAACTCTTCCTCCTTCCCTTCTCCTTCCCCTGTTCCTCCTCTTCTACTTATTCCATGTAATTTTTTTCCCCAGAAAAACTGGGGACAACTAATACTTTTACCTCATGTAGTTTTCATTTATGATTTCTTGAAATATAGCTCTGAAAAAATAGGTTTTGATGAAACCCATTGGGATTCAAATGAACCTGCCTGACTATGCCTGGAAGCCCAGACCCCCCCTCTAAGTTCTCACTGACAGGAAAATAATAGTCTTAGCCCAAGTCTCACTTGCTCATAGTTTGGGTTCTGATGGCACAGAATGAGTATAAACAGCAATTGTTTCCATTCTAGCCAGAAATTCAGAAGGTCTTCCCCTCCCAAACTGATTCTTTTGTGAAGGCAGACTAAGTTATCTTTTGCATCAATTGTAATTATTGCCTGGGTGTTGCCTCAGAAAAACTGAAACCTGGGAAAGTCCTTAGTTTAAAAAGTCCAGGATCTCCCACTGCATCCTGACCATATCCTGACTTGTCTTGTCACAGGACTCTGATGATTTTGCACAGTTTTGCCTCTCTTAAATCCAATTTGCTTGTATGTTAAGACATCCTCCTCCTGATGTCATAAGTCCTTAAAGGGCAAAAAATAACTAAACACAAGTGTTCCATAGGGCTCGATGGTCCTGGGTCCTCTTCTTTCTTTCCTATATAAGCTTTCGCTTGGTTATCCCATGCCCATGGAGCCCTAATCTCTCTGCTGGCCTCCAGTCTCTCATCTCCAAGTAACATATCAGGTATCTCAAACTGGATGTCCTAAAGACATCATATACTCAATATTCCTAAAACTAAAACTTTCCTCCAAAACCCTCTCCACTTCTGAACATCCATATTACCATCACAGGCACCACTATCCTCCCAGCAACCAAAGTGCAACCTAGGTATCATTCCCTACTCTTCCCTCTCTCTCATCCCTCTTATCTAATCTGTGGTTAAGGCCTGTTAATTTTACCTTTGTAGCATCTTATGAGTATGCTTTCTTCTCTCCTCCGATTCTGTTGTCATCTTGGCACAGGCTCTGATCACCTCATGCCCATTGGGATTGGTGTCCCTGTCTCAAGTCTCTCCCCACTCTAGTCCATACTCCACCCAGCTATCAAAGTGATCTTCCTAATAGGTATAATCATGTAATCTAACTAATCAATAAACTCCAAGCATTCTCCATTACCTCCAGGATCGTATATTAAATCCCGTTTAGCATTCCAAGTTCTTCATAACCTGTCTCCCTCAAATATCTTTTCAGTCTTCTTACACCTTACAATTCCCCATGTAATCTATCATTCAGTGGCAGTGGCACTGCCCCACCCCCACCCCCACCCAGATGTTGCTCAAATAAGATACTCTAACTCTCAGGTCCAGGCATTTTCACTGGATGTCCCCCATGCAAGGAAAGCTTCCTTCTCATCCCCACCTTGGCTTCCTTGGTTTCCTTCAGTTCCCAGTTAGTGTCTCACCTTCTACAGGAGACTTTTCCCCCAGAGGTACAATGGGGTAAATTATCTTACATAAAAGAGGTTTTATAGTAGAGGGGAAAAGGAGGGAGGTATGAGCGTGGGGGCAGAGTGAGTGAGTCTTTCTCTCATCAGAACTGGCTCAAAGGAGCAATAATAATATACACACTCAGGCATAGAAATCTATCTTACCCTACAGGAAAGGAGGGTAGGGGATAAGAGGAAAGAGGTGAAAGAAAGAAGGGTAGAATGGGGGAAGAAAAAGACAGAAGCAAAAATACTTTTGAAAATGGACAGAGTGAAAGGACAGAGTAGGAAAAGAGGATAGAAAAAATGCCAAGTAAAATAATTATGAAAAAAATTTTTTAGTAAGTTTAGCTGATAAAACTTCATTTGTCAAATATATTTGAACTGAATCAAATTTATAAAAGAGCCATTTTTCAATTGATAAATGGTCAAAGGATATGAATAGGCAGTTTTCAGATGAAATCAAATATTATTAATATTAATAACAATAATCTTATTAAAATACTCTAAATCACTATTGTTTTTTTAAAAAGCAAATTAAATAACCCTGAGGTACCACCTCACATCTATCAGATTGGCTAATATGACAGAAAAGGAAAATGACAAATGTTGGAGTAGATGTGGTAAAGTGGAGATACTAATGTACTGTTGGTGAAGTTGTAGACTAATTCATCCACTCTGTAGAACAATTTGAAACTATGTCAAAAGAACTATAAAACCAAGCAAACCTTTTGACCATACAATACCACTACCAGGTATGTATTTCTTTTTTTTAATTTTTTTTTTTTAGATTTTTGCAAGGCAGTGGGGTTAAGTGGCTTGCCCAAGGCCACACAGCTAGGTAATTATTAAGTGTCTGAGGCTGGATTTGAACTCAGGTACTCCTGATTTCAGGGTTGGTGCTTTATCTGCTGCACCACCTAGCCGCCCCATCCAGGCATGTATTTCAAAGAGGTTTTTTAAAAAAGGAAAAGGACCTATATGTACAAAATATTTATAGTTGTTTTAAGGGTGGCGAAGAATTAGAAACTGGGAAATGGCTGAACAAGTTGGTGTATATGACTGTGATGAAATACTATTGTGTTATAAGAAAATGGTGTTCTCAGGAAAACCTGGAAAGACTTTCATGAACTGATACAGACTAAAATGAAAAGAACCAGGAGAATGTTATACACAGTAAAAGAAACATGCATGATGACCACTTGAATGCTTTAGCTTTTCTCAGTACAATGATCCCAGACATTTCTGAAAGACTTTCAATAAAAAATGATATCCATCTCTAGAAAAAGACTGATAGTCTGAATATAGATCGAAGCATACTTTGCTTTATCTTTCTTGTGGTTTTTTTTTTGAGTCTGTATTCTTTCATAACATGACTAACATTGAAATATGTTTTGCATGACTGCACATGCACAACCTATATCAAACTGCTTGATTTCTTGTTGGGGGAGCTAGGGAAGGGAGGAGTGAATTTGAAACTCAGAATTTAAAAAACTGTTAAAGATTGTTTCATATATAATTGGAGGAAAAAGAAAATGTTAGATCATTTAAAGAACTGAAATCATAACATGTTAAAAAAAAAAAAAGGAAGCCTTTCCTGATCTCTTGGTTCATTATTTCTAATTTACCCTGATACAGTTGATATGTTGTTAGCTCTTCGCACACTGACTTCTCCATTAGATTGTCCCCTTGAGAACTGGGACTGGCTTCTTTTTACTTTTTGTGGTATCTCCAGTACTTCACACAGTTTCTGATACACAGTGGATGCTTAATAAATGTTTCCTGAAAGACTGATATATTTTCATGAGACATTTTAATTATGATGATCCCATTCTTATTCTAGGAGAGTAATGTAATATTCAAATGTACATCCCTAATCCCTCATTTGTGAATCATTTCCAATTTCTTTTCTATCCTAAAGGAAAGTAAAAGATACAAAGTGTTTCTGCAATACTGCATTTGTGTTCTTCCACAAATCAACAAGGATTGAGATCACTTCTATTTCCAAGAAAATGTTGAGTCAAATATTTTTGTTTAGAAAAATTTACATTTAAAATTAAGAGTTGAATTCCTTTGCAACTCTCATAATTGTATTTGTTGCCATGAACTGTCAGAAAAAAAAGGGTAGATGATGATAAATGAGTAGGAAAAAAATCAGATCCTTAAAAAAAATTTAATTCTAAAATTAATACCTAGGACTATGTATGAATATGAAGGATTGAAAGTGGATCTAATGATGTAGCTTGTCTCCCCAAGAGATGAAAAGTGCTATGATTACTGTGAACTACCAATTAGTTACAATTAAGTGCATTCAGGATTTCTTCATAATAAATTAATTTCAGGTCCCAAGAGGTTGGATAAGGCAGAAACTATTGACTCTGTATCCATGGACTTCAGCTGTTTCCTAACAGCTTAATCTTAAAAATAATCCTTCACCTAAAGGACCACGCCCTGGAACAACAACTGATCTGAGTAACACACCCCTTGGGTGTCATTTCCAAGGAAAAGTAGAAATCCATCCTTGGAAATACATTGAAATCTTGCTTGTAATAAGCCTTTCCCTATCAGTTAAACAGGAAAAAAGGAATGTATGCATACATAGACACAAATATCTACTAATTGGATATGTAAACATTTTCATATCCGAATAACAAAGACACACATTAAACATATATAAACAAGGTTAGGCAGCTCCATGATCAATGAGGTCAGATACTTCCTTTAGGTAACACCCTCTAGGTACCTTTGATCCCAAAACAACAATTCGGAAACAATGTAAGAACATAGGTTAAATGCCTTTATCATCCATTATAGAGAGCCAACCCACAAAGTTATCTTTAAAAGGCAAAAAAAAAAGAAAAAGTTTGTGTGTGCTCTAAGAATCCAACCTCAAAAGTGAACTTCCCCAAGATGATAAGAAAATAACTGCCCCACCTAAAAGAAAGCCTTATACATAAACACCACAGATGCTCTGAGAACTTTGCTCAATTTCATAATGACATTAAAGACTATATTTTGGGCATGCATGGGGCCATCATCCTCTACGTGGTAATGTACTTGACTCCAGGAGAGCCAAATGAATGGAGGGAGAAATAAGATTCCCCGGATGGAGAACAAAGTATTTTTATTTTTATTTTTTAGGTTTTCGCAAGGCAAAAGGGGTTAAGTGGCTTGCCCAAGGCCACACAGCTAGGTAATTACTAAGTGTCTGAGGCTGGATTTGAACTCAGGTACTCCTAACTCCAGGGCCAGTGCTCTACCCACTGTGCCATCTAGCTGCCCCTATCCATAACTTTTTTTTTATTTTAGATTTTTCAAGGCAAGTGGGCTTAAGTGGCTTGCCCAAGGCCACACAGCTAGGTAATTATTAAATGTCTGAGACTGGATTTGCACCCAGGTACTCCTGACTCCAAGGCCGGTGCTTTATCCACTACGCCACCTAGCCGCCCCTATCCATAACTTTTTAAAGAAAAATTATACTGATATTTTAAGTGAATATATGGGGACCCAAACTTGGCAGTCCATTCTCTTGGCCTTAGATGTTCTCTCTCTTCAAGATCAAATTTCAGACGACAAAAACTATTTACAGGTTAAATAAATGCACTGACAAGTGTTCAATACTAATTCCAAGTGCCAGAAGTATCAAGGCGATGATAAATATAAAAGTATAATATAAACAGAATACTACGTGAGGTAAACAGTGAGTGTGAAGTCTAAGGCATCTGGAATCCAGGAACTACTTTACATGGATGATCCTATAAGATTCAAAACCAGATAAAAGGAGGACCTGGGCCCTTATGTTTTGTGTATTTACAAAAGTTCTTTCATAGTTAAGCTTTTGAATACGGTTTTCCTTCTCTCATGCCTGAGGGTGACTGCTTTCTTTTCTCACACATCAAGGATTTCTCCCAGCACAGATTTCTAATCTTTACACACCAGGTCCTAGAAACTGCATTTCAGGGCTAAAGGACCTTTAGAGTCTAAAGTCAAAATGTATTTTCAGAAAGAAATCGTGCTGTAAAAGATCACCTTGGGAAAAATTAGATGTAAAGAATAATAGTTTGAAACATAAAGACAAAAATGCCCAACTTTGTTCAAAGAATACCTATAAGGAAAAGGCTTCTCAAGTGAATCAGGTCAGAGTATACATAAGGAGCATTTGTGAAAACTTCTCTCATTGAGGCCTATGAGTAGTTGAAATTCTAATTTTTAAAGTATCTATTTTCCGTTTTTAGTTAGGGTAGGGGTTTTGTCCATGGTGACTGGGGCAAGGCAGACATGGAGAAAGTGGGATTGGACAGAACACTCTTTTTGGGAGGGGAGGAAAGAGGAGGGTCTATGATTTCCTTGATAGATGTAATTGCCAATGAAGATATTTCCTCTTTTTGATGCTGAGGCGTGTCTGGAACACAGAGAGGTTAAATGATTTTCTCTGGATTTTCCAACCTGGATGGTGACAGAAGCCATCAATTTATTGAGTCCCACAGTCCCTTTGGGCACTTTTATGCCAGTATCAATAGTTATTTTCTTACTGCTATGCTTAGCACACTATGGAGGAGACTCCTACTAGTAATGTGAATGGATTGAGAAATAATGCATTCTAATTGTGGGGTATTAGATGCCTCATTGCTATTGTCTTTGTCACTTGGAATTCTAGGTTTCGACTTGGATTCCTTTCTTTCAATGGGAAGAGTCATGATTCTGACATCAGGAAATCATTTGTAGAGATATGGCTGTTTCCATATTTTCCCACAGATGGTGTAGTAGTCTCAACAATCAATTCTGTCATATAGTGATGGCATCGTTTTATAAAGTATTCTGTGGTTGCTTTTAGGTGTAGGACAGCTTTTTTACGAGATGCCACTGTGAAGACTCTTCTTTGGAAGCTAGTCTGTCTTGTGACCAAGTGAAAAGTGGCACAGTGTTTTACCCAACGGCTGTTGTATGTCTTGAAGATATTATTTCAGTTCCAGTAGAAATTCCGAGGAAGATAGAAAGGGATATGGATTGACTATATTTTAACAAGGGGGTAATCACAATTCAAAAGAAAGATAGGAGCCCGAGCCCTTCCTTCAGCATATGATTTCTCTCTCATCACACTCAATCTGGCTCAGTGTATACCATGGAAGTAATGTAAAGACTGGCAAATTGCCTTCTGTGGGGGGTGAGGGAAGGGAAGGAAGATTAGGGGGGGAAATTGTAAAACTAAAAATAAATAAAATTAAAAAAAAAAAGAAAGAGAGGAGTAGTGCTTAATTCCAGGTTGATCTGGAGTCCCCCAATGAACAGATCCAGTCCTGCATGGATTCTGGTCCTTTGCTAGCAACAGTGTGATCATGGTGCCATGTATGTGATTCTAGAAAACCTGTCACCCAATCCCTATAAGCATCTGGTGGCTTTTTCTAAAATCACTTTATCTCGGCCTTGGCAGTGCACCACTGTGCTCTGCTTTTCTTCCTCTCGCAGGCCCTCGCTCACTCCTCTGCTCACTTCTTCCAACACTCCTCCTCAGCATTCATTCACCCTTGCGCTAACAAGTTGGGTGGCATTTTGTGATGAGACAGATGTGTCCATTGAAGCAATCCAACAGGTCACTGGCACCTGTCGGAAATCTTTCAGGCTCCACACAAGTGCAACAGCAAAACTATAGCGGGGACCCCAATACTTGGGCTGCCGTGCTGGCTCCAAGACCCCATGCAACAAAGCAGCCCCGAGCGGCCTGTTTCCTTTGGAGCTTTAGTGAAAAAAAGATAGGGGTCCTTTGAGGGTGGCTAGAAGCGCGGCCGTCCCGTCAGTCCAAGGCAGCTCGCAATGAAGGGCTGGGGGAGGCAGAATGGCCGGGGCCTGGAAGGGGCGCCGCAGCCCCAGCACCTTCGAGGGGGAGGTCGGGGAACTTTGCAGGGTAAGGAAGGCACGGGCCGAAGCGGCCAAGGCGCTCATAGGGCCACTGCAGGGACCAGATGGAGGAAGTGAGGAAGCAAGGAGCGCGGCGGAGTTTTCAAGCCCCCCGCCCCGTCCCCCCAAGGCGCCGAGCCGCTCCCCCCCGTGTCCCCGGGCTACCTGGGAATGGTCGCTGCTCCACACCAGGTTCTGGTAAGAGGAGGAAGCCTTGAGCGGGGACAGCACTTCGGCCGGGGAGCCGCCGGGCTCCAGCGCCTGCACCACCTTGGTCATGGGGCCGCTGTAGGTGCGCAGCCGCTCGTAGAGCACGTTCTTCTCCGGCTGCCCCGGGTACGGCGCGGCCGCCGGGATGTGCAGGGGCTCGGGCCGCCGCGGGGCCCCGCAGCTGCTGCTGCTGCTCTCGCTCCAGTAGCTGGAGGTCATCATCTTCCCACACCTTGGCCCCAAGGAAGCTGAAGCGCTGGGGGGCTGCCCGGGGCGCGCGGGCGGCGGCGGCTACCTGGGCAGCGGCGGCGGCTACCTGGGCAGCGGCGGCAGCGGGAGCCCCGGGGAGGATCCTGCCCGGCGACTGGGGCGCTTCTGCTTCTGCACGCCAGCCCCGAGCATTTGAGGCCAAACAGAAAGCTGAACCAGCCTGCCGCAGGGTAGGTGACGGCCGGCTCCAGGGAACGCAGGGCCACGCCCCTGTGGGCTGGATCCCTGCCCAGGTTTACCTGAGAAGTCACTTCCCGCCATGGGAGTCTGCTGCGGGGCCTCTTAAAGGCGAAGGGGCGGGGCGGGGGTGGGGGAGATGCTCTCAGCACCAACCACAGCTGCCCAGCCCAATCATTCCCCTAAATCGGTCACCTGGCGCGCGTGGGCACGTCCCCGCCAAACACCGGGGCCCAGAACCCCAGCGTTAGCATCTCCGACCAGAGTTACAAGGCCGCATCTTACTCTGCCCGCTTCTAAAGATGGAGAATAGAAACCCTGGGCCGGGCTCCTTTCCAGAGCCCAGGCGGCCTTCTGCCCAGGTAACCAACCAACTACCAGATGTGGGAAGCCGGCGAGGAAAGCAGCAGCCGGGTAGGGCTCTAATTAGACGCCAGTTTCTCTTAGCATGGGCCAAACGCTCTTTATAATCTAAGAGTTTCTCCCCACCCACCCCAGCAGGGACAAAACCAGGAATGAGTTCCTAGTCAGTCCTTCCAATCATGCCCCGCTCTTCCCGATCCCTTCCTTGGGATTTTCTTGCCAATCAGACAACACTGGTTGCTATTTCCTTCTTCAGTTCACTTTACAAATAAGGAAACTGAGGCAATAGGGTAAAGAGACTTGCCCAGGGTCCCATACTCCATCTCTGGGATCACTTTTGATCTCAGGCCTGGCAGTCTGTCCACTGCATTGTCCCCTAGCTGCTCTGAAAGATAACAAAAAGGTTGGTAAACATCCAGATTTTTCAGGATCTTTGAACAGAATGCACATTTAAAAAAATACATATGATTTATATTGACTTTAAAATTTGTTTCTAGAATTTAGAATTGATACTACTGTGGAAAAGAAACCCTGTAATCTCCAGATCTGGAAGAAAAAGCAAGCATGGACAAGTGAAGAGTCTAGAGTTTCATGTTTACAAAAGATCAGAAAGGACCTTTTAAGGATCCAGTCCACCAACCTCAACCACCCCAGTGCATCTAACACCTTTTATATCCAACAGTACAAAACTTGATTGAAGTTCCATTCATCACTACATTTTCCACATGGCTTAGCATACTTAGTGCTTTGTACACAACCATGTACCATTAATACTTGCTAATAAAAGGAAATTATTTAGAAAGTTTCCAAAAGCAAGTTATGAAACCCTTTCTGAGGGTGAAAAACAATGCATAATGATAACTTAAAAGCTGACAACCATATACTGTTTTAAGGTTTGCAAAACTCTTTATAAATATCATCTCATTTTTATCCTTACAACAGCCCTGGGAAGTAAGTACTATTATTCTCTTCTCTGTACGGAAGAGAAAACTGAGGCAGACAGTCGTTAAGTGATTTGTCAAAAGTAACACAGCCACTCAGCACCTGACAGTGCATTTGGATTTAGGTCTTTTTGACTAGATTCACTCAATCCATTCTGCCATATGTTGATACGTGACTGGCAAGAGTAAGCTAATAGGAGTCCCAGCTGAACCACACCTCTGGATTTTTAAACTTGTGCAAAAGTTGGCCCTAACAAACCTTTTTAAAATAACTCAATTGCATATTTATATTCACTTTTACATCTAGTGCCCTCTACAGGTTTTATCAGTTTATTTACTATTCATTTTATTCATTTAGTCTCTAAATCTATTCAAGAACACTGGATTTTCCCCCCTTTAATCATCTTAATACAATATTTCCAAAACAAAAAATCTAATTAGAAATATGGTTGTGTTGAATGGATTTATCTTTTGTAGGTCAAATACTTTTTTTTGGTTTTTTGTTTTTTTTTAAGAAAGATATTATTTATTTTGAGTTTCACAATTTCCTCCCCATTCTTGCTTCCTGCCCCCCACAGAAGGCAGTCTGTTAATGTTTACATTGGTTCCATGGTAGGACATTGATCTCAGTTGAATGTGATGACAGAGAAACCATATCCTTAAGGAAGAAAAATAAAGTATGAGATACCAAAATTACATAATAAGATAACACTTTTTTTCTAATTTGTAAGTCCAATACTTTAAATAAGGTAAATAACTAATATCAGCATTTTTTTAAAAAGTTTCCTGTGAGAACCAAGAATTCATAAATGTATCAAATCACAGTTTAGTCAAAGGATTTACCAAATATAGGAAATTGTTTTTCAGTTAAAAAGTTAGTCATTCAAAAAGGCAATTATACTAGCTAATTTGCTGAGAGAAGGAACTGGTACCAGACATGAATAAAAAGTAAGACAGTGAGTTTCTTGGTATGTTCACTTTGTAACTGAAGAACAATTTTCAATACTTAATAGATTCTTAGACCAAAAAACACACAAATGCACCCCTCCTATAGTACCAATCATACCTGTTCCCAATGTAGTAGAAAGATGATTCAACAGAAATCATAGAACCTGGTTTCAAATTCAGATTTGAATATTTTCCACTCTAATTTCACATCCCTCCCCTCCACACATTCTTTGAATGTAGCCTCAGATTAGGTATTCAATCTCCTGTCGGGTGGCTTTGCACAAGCTCTACCTGCCCCCTCCACAATTCTCTCCATTCTCACTTTTGCCTCTTACAAGTCCAAATTTCATTCAAGACTTGGTTCATTACCTAGCTCCTATGCAACCCCACCCCCAGGTTTCAGTTTTCTCATCTATAAGAGAGAACAATAAGGCTGTTGTAAAGACAGACCTTTCACAAAAAGCCTTCAAGCATTACAGAAATGTTAGCAAAAGCTACTGCTTTGCCACTTCAAATTTAGCAAGTTAAATAGCATTGACTAAGAACCTACTATGTGTCAGATTCTCTGAAAAGTGCTGGGAATTCAAAGAAAGGTAAAAAAAAATCCAAGTCAAAAGTTTGAGTTATTTCTCAAGCCAGCTCCCTCTGCTTCTGCAATATCTCAGTCCAAACTTTAGCATCATTCCATGAAACTATCATCTTATACCTTTGCTCCATTTTGCAGTTAGACTCTTTGAAAAGATTTTCCATATTTTTTGCTCTACTTCCTCATCATCTAGGCACTTCTCGGTTTCTTACAGTCTGACTTCTGGACCTACCATTCAACTGAAACTGGTTTTTCCAAGGTTACAAATGACATCTTAAACACTAGATCTCATGGCCTTTTCCCAATCTTTTTCTGTCTTGATCTTTCAGAAGTATTTGACAATGCCAACCACCCTTTCTCCTGGACACTCTTTTCTTCCAAAGTGTTCGTGGTATCATTCCCCTAGCTCTCTAAATGTTCCTTCTTTTAGTCTCATTCATGTCCTTAGCATGGATGTACAACAGGATTTTGTCCTGACCTACCTTTTCTTCTTTCTGTATTCTCTCTCTCAGCAACCTCATCAACTCCCATGGATTTAGTTAGCAACTCTATGCAGATGGCTCTCAGATCTACTCCCTCCTGAGCTCTAGTCCTCCTTCATGGACTGCACTGCCCTTCGAATATTTAAAACTAGATATCCTACAGTCATTTCCAACTCTACATAACAAAACTCACTGTCATTCCCCCAAACACGACTTCCACAAAAACAAACCTCTATTTCCTTTGAGAGTTCAATCCTTCTATTCAACCAACTTACCCCATCAATCATTTTCACCTCTTTCCTCTCATTCCCAGCTCTCATCTTCCCAATTTGTTAAGTCTTGTCACTTCTACTGCCCCAATATCTGTCCATCTGTGTCCTCCTCTGCACTCACTCAGCCACCACCTCAGGACAGATCATTTAACACATCTTGCCTGGACAACAGCCTTCTCACCTGGTTTCTTGTCTGGCCTCCCTCCAATCTGTCACCCATAATGCAGCAAAATAATCTTCCCAGCTATTGGCTCAAAAACCTTTAAATCTCCCTAGTACCTTTAGGATATAAAACTCAAATTATCCCTTTAATTTGACATTTAAAATACTTCAGAATCTAGTTTTAGGCTGTGTCTGCTTATTTCACATCATTCCCCTTCACATTCTCTACATTCCAGTTAAACTGGCCTCTCTTCCATCTCTTGTCTGTACCTTTATGCAGGTTGTTCCCCATATCTAGATCATTCAATGTCTTTGCCTCCAGCTCTTAAATTCTTAGTTTTACTCATGTGCTCATGTCTCTTTGCTAGTCTTTCCTGATATTCCCCCTCAAATTATCACGTATATGCTTATTTGTTTATATATTCTCTTTAGGGGGTAGGGAAATTTTTTTTAACTATTTGAATCCATCGTGTCCAGCACAATGCCTTCCATATAAATACTTCTTGGTTTGAAAGGGGAAGTTTCAGAGAAACCTGAGGAAAATCTGTAATTAATGGATGCAGAATGAAGTAGAGAAATAAGAACAATTTATACAACAACATTGTAAAGAAAAGCCATTTTGAAAGGACTGATGCCAAAACAAGTAAGACAGATCTTGAAAGGGAAATGAAGTATAGGTGCAGAATGAAACATTTTCAGACATGAACAATATAAGGATCAGTTTTTCTTGACTTTGTATAAAATAAGATTTTCTTTTTCCTTCTTTCAGTTGGGGGGGATTTAATGGGGGAGAAGGGGGTTAAAATGGGTTTACCAAAAATGGAAAGAAAAGATGGAAGAAAAGAGGGTCACTGAGGCATTTTTTAAATGCCTAAGAGAACAGAATGGTCAGTAGGAAAATAGGCAAGATGAATTTACCAAAAAAAAGGAATAAAAAAATGAAAATAAAAAGTAAGAAAAGAAGGTTATTGAAGTTCTTTTAAAATGCATACAAGGAGGGGTGGCTAGGTGGCACAGTGGATAGAGCACCGGCCCTGGAGTCACAAGTACCTGAGTTCAAATCTGGACTCAGACACTTGATAATTACCTAGCTGTGTGGCCTTGGGCAAGCCACTCAACCCCATTGCCTTGCAAAAACCTAAAAAAATGCATACAAGGAGAAAAAAAGTAAAAGTTAGTAGGAAAAAGATAAGTAGAATAGCTGGAAAAATATTGATTTGGGATATACTTACGTCATAATACAGATTAGCTTCATATATAAGCATTTTTCTATTCTACTTTGTATATGGGAATTTTCATATGTTGATTAAGTTCAGAACAAACCCAAAATCTCAGCATCCATACCTGGTTTCATATCTAAATCTTGTCTCCCCAACTACGATTAAATTCCTTTATACAGTATGTGAATCACATCTTAATGTCTTATGTTTTTTTTATACACCTACATTAGGGAGATCCAAATGAATCCAACATAGCCTAATCCATTTTTCAGATGAGATCCCAAGAAGCCAGGCTAATTAAAAGGGCAATCTTGGAGTTTGGGGAGGTTTCAATCTGACCCTGTTCTACTTGAGCTATAATCAAATTAAGGGTCTCTAAAAGAGGAGCATTAAGATAGGAAATTTGGCTGAGAAGCTAATCCTGGAAACAGTGCATTATTCAGAAAGGCACCATATAAGAAATGCTTATCCAAATATCTGCCTTCTCAATGACCCTATCAAAACCCCCCAAATTACATTTAGATTAAAGCAATGAAGGCATGTTGTCAAATACCAAATGGCATTTGAGACACTACTACATCAAGAACTAATCAACTTTTTTTTTTAGTTTTTGCAAGGCAATGGGGTTAAGTGGCTTGCCCAAGGCCACACAGCTAGGTAATTATCAAGTGTCTGAGGTCAGATTTGAACTCAGGGACTCCTTACTCCAAGGCCAGTGTTTGTTCTACTGCACCACCTAGCTGCCCCAGAACTAATCAACTATTAATAACTTAGCTAGAATTCGTCTGATTATCCCTGATAGAGAATACTGTCTTCAGGACACGGGCTAAAGGACAGGGGAAAATTGTTGGGAGAGACAGAGGGAAGAGTTGAGGGAGTTAGCAAAAATACAGAACAGGAGGGGTATCCTACATGTCCTTCAAGGTTTACTTAAGTACAAAATAAGCTATATATATAAAGGAAGACAGAAGAACAAAGTTCAAAGTTGCCTTATGCTTTTGTTGAGGTCCACTAGTTCCAGCCTTCACACAGTGAACCAGGGAAAATCGTAACCTGGACTTGGAGTTGAGTAGATGAAATTTCAGGAATGATCTAGATGAGAGTCCCTATGGCCTGAAGAGAACTCCAGAAATCTCTGGGCTGTACTTTGAGAAAGACTACTTTCAAGAACATTTGTCACTCCCCAGATGCTTAACCATGGCATGGTGACCATGAAATGTCCAAGAGTAAGCCAGCAAAACCCAAGCTGGGTCCAATGGTGGTCTATATGTTCATCATCTGAGAACCAATTTAGTTGGTTCTAGACTGGGCTGACCACAGGTTGATAAGGTTTTCAGTCAAAAAACAACATATCAAATAGTAGAAAGGGCATCAGCTTGGGGATCAAAAGACTTATTAGATGAGAAATTATTAACAAGTCATTTCACTCCTCCTAACCTCAGTTTCTTCAGTTGTGTCACAAGGACACCAAGAATCACCCTTGCCCTTTGGGCTTTCTCTGTCAAGTGATAATCTTTCTAAATTTTTCTTGTTGCCTCTAGATTTATCTGATTCATGCTGCCAGATCAATCTTCTCTGATTGTGTGGATCAAATGAGATAATAAAAAGGAACTCTTATGTGTAACATATAAACACATTTTCTTTTTTTCTACTTTGGCTTTTATAGCTAGATCTTATCTTAAAAGAAAAATGTTGGGTGGCTAGGTGGCACAGTGGAACAAACACTGGCCTTGGAGTCAGGAGTACCTGAGTTCAAATCTGGCCTCAGACACTTAATAATTACCTAGCTGTGTGGCCTTGGGCAAGCCACTTAACCCCATTTGCCTTGTAAAAACTAAAAAAAATGTTTTTGTACATAAGGTTTTCTTGACTGCAATTCTGAAAACTTTCAGACCCACAGTAAAACTTGTTCTATACATAGCCTGTATGCAGTAGGTATTCAATAAATTGTTGGATGAATAACAAAAGACAAAAAATCTTATCATCTTCATTCTTTCACTGCAATTAGCATAATTTAGGGTAAAGAGTAGACAATAAGTATGTGATAAGTTATTTATCAAATGAAGAGCAGTGGTCATCTTCCCTTGCCTTCCCCATCAGCTTCCGCTGGGGCAGACCCCTAGTATGGCTCATCCTGAATGACAAGTGGGGAGGAAGTCAGCACAGACCGATACTCAATTAGGAATGCTTGGTTTCCACTTGCCATAAGGATAATTACAACTACATCCATTTCTCTAAGCTTTGTAAGGCTTACCTTGTGAGGCAGGTAGTGCAAGTATTATTATAATTTGAATCTTGCCTCAGAAACTTACTAGCTATGTGACTCTGGGCAAGACCCATAAGCACTCAGAGCTTCAGTTTCTTTATCTGAAGAAGATAATAATAATTGTACTACTTACCTCATAGGGTTGTTGTGAGTATTAAATAACATAATGTGGGTAAATTGCTTTGCAAACCTTAAAATTATAGGCCAATGTCATTTTACAGAGGAAGAAACTGGTTACATGATTTGCCAAGAGACAGTGAATGTCAGAGCTGGGAATTCAAATCCACCCTTCCTACCAACATAGCATTCCTCTTCCCAGACCCCAAACATTTTTACACAGGAACTTGCCTACCTTCTCACCCGATTCCAGGGACTACCAAGTGAGTAAACCACCTAGTAGTCCACAACATTATGAAAATATGGTACCAAAGAAACCCAACAAAAGGAAAATGCTGGCAGTGTATTTCACAGACCACAACACACAATATTAAGGAATAAAAATGATATTGTTGAGTGAATCAGGCCAACAAAGTAAGGACCTAAAATGTTACTGAGATGAATAAGACAAAGCTTTTAAAGGTAAGACTATACCAAGAAAATTTACTACTAGAGTATAGGGCATTCTGAATAGTTAGAGGCAATGAGCAAACAGTGTGCACTTGGATGATAACAGTAAGAAAAAAATAATTAAAACAATATAATAAAAAAAGAGAACTGAGAAATAAAAACTACCATTTGAATTGCCTTAGGAAGATCCTGGAGATCACCTGGCAGGATAAAATACCAGATACTGAAGTCCTTTCTTGAGCAAAACTGCCAAGCATTTAAACCTTACTACAAAGAGCATAACTACAATGGGCTGGCCACGTTGATAGAATGCTAAATGTACATTTGTCTACAAGACTATTTTATGGCAAACTCCAACAGGGCAAGTGGACCTAAGGGATTAAGAAGAAGTGATACCAGGATACCCTTAAAGTCTCTCAAGAACTTTGGAATTGATCGACCAGCATGGTGTGCCCTCACCAGTGAGGGGTCTATGCTCTAAGAGCAAGGCAGAATGGAAGAAGCTCAAAGAAAATGTAACATACATAAGTTTAGAGTACCCACCCCAGGTGTTCCCAACCAGTGGTAGAGCTCATATTGGTCTGATCAACCACAGCTGGCCAAATGGTAACTTGTCTCTTACATGGTGATGTCATTTTGGTCTTCTTTGATAATAAAGGACAAGAAGCCAAAAGTTATAAGTGATGTGCATAAAATGATAAGCTTCCTAGCATTGACAGAAGGCATTTAGAGCTGGTCACATACCATGTAGTAGCACCTTTTCAAAATATGAATGTGCTAGGGATCCTCCCTACTTTGCCTTTGGGGTTTCTTAGTCAAATGATAATCTGCCCAAATTTTTCTTCTTGCCTCTGAATCTGTTCCTCTGATCCATGCTGCCAGATCAATCTTCTTTGAACACCACGTTCATTGAGGAGCCAGTATAGTACAGCAGAAAGAATGAGAACTGTCAAAAAGAATGCCAAATGTCATGAGTTCTGAGCTCAAATCCAACCTCTGTTATTGACCCGTCACTTCGTCTCTGTAACCTGGGGCAAGTCCCTAAACTTCTTGTGTTCTCAGTTTTTTTCATCTGTAAACTGAAAAAGTTGAAAGAGATGACCTGTAAAACTTCTGTCCAATTCTAGAGCTATGATCATGTGACTTTTTCTTCAAGAAAACTAATGGTAGCTTCCCAATGCCTTAGGAATAAAGTCAAAACTAGTTAGCCTGGCAATCAAAGTTAGTCCGGCACAACCTGTTCTACCAACCTTATTCCTACTAATTCCATATAGAAGTCCATATTCCCAAATCTACTTACTGCTTCTCCAAGTGTGCCTTGTGTCTGGTGGGGGTTATAGTGGCATTTTATCTTTATTTTTCTCCCCAAAAGCTATTTAAATTATTTATTTTCATTATTCTTTCTAAATTTTGAATTCCAGATTGTCTCCCTTTCCCTCTCTCCCTCTCTTCCACCCATTGAGAAGGCAAACAAATGTGACATCAATTATAGATATGCAATCATGTAAAATATTTCCATAACACATGTTAGCCATATAACAAATAAAAGGAAGGAATTATCCTTCAATTTGCACTTAGAGTTCATTTTTCTCTCTGGAGATGGATTGCACTTTTACATCCTGAGACCTTTGAAACTGTGTGGACCACTTGATTGGAGTACCAAATCTTTCATAGTTGATCATTACTCTAACATTGCTGTTACTGTGCACAATGATCTCCCGGTTCTTTTCACTTCACTTTGCATCAGTTCATAGAAGTTTTGCCATTTTCCTCCTAAAACTAGTGCCCCCTCCCCCATTATAGTACAACAATATTCCATTACAATCATATTCCACAACTTGTTCAGCCATGCCCCAATTGATGGGAATTTCCTTAATTTTCAATTCTTTGCCACCACAAATAAAGCTGCTATAGGTACTTTTTGTACATATAGGTAAATTTCCTTTTTCTTTAAAATCTTTGGGGCACAATCCTAGCAATGGTATTTATTGCTGGATCAACAGGCATGCAAAGTTTTATGGTTGTAATTGCTTTTTCAAAATGGTTGGGCTGATTCACTACTCCAATTCATAACCATAGCTATTTACCTCATCCCCGCCAACATTTGTCATTTCTGATAGCAATGTTTTTAGATAGATAGAATTCTTTTAATTTACCTTTCTCTAATCAGTAGTGACTTAGGACATTTTTTCATATAACTATAGCTAGGTTTTATTTCTTCTTCTGAAAACTATTTGATCATTTATTAATTGTGGGATTGTTCTTATTTTTATAAATTTAATTCAGTTTCTTATATATTTGGGAAATGAGGCTTTTTTCAAAGAAACTTGCTGTAAAATTTTTTATGTCACTTCACTGTCTATGGTATCTTTTAGCAAAAGGCTTGAGGCTTGGGGTGCCGGCCCTGGAGTCAGGAGTACCTGGGTTCAAATCCGGTCTCAGACACTTAAGAATTACCTAGCTGTGTGGCCTTGGGCAAGCCACTTAACCCCATTTGCCTTGAAAAAACCTTAAAAAAAGGCTTGAGGCTCAAGCCATTCCCCAGTTGACAAATGGTGAAAGGCTATGCAGAGGCAATTTACAGATGAGGAGATCAAAGCAATCCACAGTCATATGAAAAATCACTCTAAATCATTACTTATTAGAGAAATGATAATTAAAGCATCTCTGAGGTACCACCTTAGACTGGCCAGTATGACCAGAAAGGACAATGATCAGTGTTGGAAGGGATGTGGGAAATCTGGGATACTAATACATTGTTGGTGGAGCTGTGAACTCAACCAACCTTTCTAGAGAGTAATTAGTAATTATGCCCAAAGGACAACAAAAATGTGTATCCCCTTTGATCCAGCAATACCACTACTGGGTCTATACCCTGAAGAGATCATGAAAAAGGGTAAAAACATTACTTATACAAAGATATTCATGGCAGCCCTGTTTTTGGTGGCAAAGAATTGAGTAATTACGTGTCCGTCAATTGGGGAATGGCTGAACAAATTGTGGTATATGTAGGTTATGGAACACTATTATTCTATTAGATACCCCTGAGGGATGGGAATTCAGGGAAGCCTGGAAGGATTTGCATGAGCTGATGCTGAGTGAGATGACCAGAACCAGAATAACATTGTAAATGCTAATAGCAACATGGGGGTGATGATTAACCTTAATGGACTTGCTCATACCAACAGTGCAATAATCAGGGACTATTTTAGGGTATCTGTGATAGAGAATACCATCAGTATCCAGAGAAAGAATTGTGGACTTTGAACAAAGACCAAAGACTATTACCTTTAATTTAAAAAAAAAAAGATATCTCATGTAATTTTGCTATCTCTTATATTTTATTTTGTCCTTATGGATATGATTTCTCTTTTAACATATTTAAACTTGATCAATGTATAGCATGGGAACAATGTAAAGACTATCAGACTGCCCTTCTGTGGAGGGTGGAGGGAGGGAAGTGAGATTGGGGAAAAAATTGTAAAATTAAAAAAAAAATTTAAAATGTACTTTGATTATTTCTTTCAATTAGATCAAACTTTGCTTCTGTTTGTCTGAGATCATGATTGTCACGCCTGCCAACTCCACTTGAGTTGAATCATAGACTCTGCTTCAGTCCTTAATTTTAACTCTACAGTCTTTCTGTCCCAACTGTGTCTCTTATACACAACACTTTGTTGGATTCCAGTTTACAATTCATTCTGTTATCTGTTTCTGTTCAATGGGTTAGCTCATCTCATTCACATTTACAGCTATGATCACTAATTTTGCATTTTTCCATTCCATTTCCTCTGTTTATCCTATCTTATCTGATCTCTCTCTTTTTATCCTGTTCCTCCTCGAACACCTGCCTTTTTTCTGACCATTGCTTCCCCCCAATGCCCCCTTGCCCTTATTATCCTCTTTCCCAAAATCTCTCATCCCTTTCTCCACATATCTCCCTATTGATTAAGATAGATTTCTATACCCAAGTGAATGTTTATATATTCTTCCCTCTTTGAGGCAATTCTGATGGGAATGAGGCCCAAGCACTGTCCATCATTTTCTTCATTTCCCCCTTCCTTGCATGACTCCTTATGTGAGGAAATTTGCTCCATCCTACCTCTCCCTTAGGGCAGTTAGGCAGAACAGTGGATAGAGTGCTGGGCCTGGAGTCAAGAAGACCAGAGTTCAAATGCAGTCTGATACTTAGTAGCTGTGTGCCCCTGCACAAGTCACTTCACTCTGCTTGCCTCAGTTTCCTCATCTGTAAAATGAACTAGAGAAGGAAATGGCCAGCCACTCTCAGATCTTTGCCAAGAAAATCCCAAATGGGGTCATGTAGAGCCAGACACAACTTAAACAAATGAATAACAACACCTCTCCCTTTTACCTTCTCCCAGTGCATCACTCTTTCTTACCCCTACATTCTTTTTTTGGAGTTCATCTCAACATAATCAGCTCACAGCCAGGCCCTCTGTTTATGTAAACTCATTTTTAACTGCCCTAATAATGATAAAGTTCTTAGGAGTTACATGTATGATCTTCCCATAAAGCAGGGGAAGGGAACCCCTTTTCTGCTAAAGGTCAAAGTGTAAAAATAAAACCTGCTATACTTGGTCAAACATTTAATTTAATTAATTCACCCCTAAAAGGCTCCAAGATTTTATTGAATTTAGAGTCTGTCTGCGGTTGCTATGGCAACATCAGATCAAATGATCTCTCACAGGCCTTCTATGACCCACAGGTTAGATGTTGCCCACTCCTGCCATAAAGGTATATAAACAGTTTAACTTAATTGAGTTCTTTACGATTATTCTTTCATATTTAGCTTCCAGTTGCCTACTTCTAATTTTTAAGGAATTATTTTTTTCAGTGAACTCTGGTGCTTCTTTTCCCATGTGGTCAATTCTTAGCAGTATAGTGGAGTGAGGAGTTTATTGGATTTGCTGTCAAAAACAATCTTGTAGTAAATACACAGTTAAAAATTACAAAAATAATTATTTTTGATCCTCATACCAGCTGTCTTTTTTTGATGGCTTTATACACTTGGAAGACTCACTTACCCTCTCTGGTTTTCAGCTTACCTATGTGAAAAATGAGGCAGTGTGTGACTAGCTGACCTCAACTATCCTTTCTTGCTTTGGCTAAGACATTTTAAAGTTTACATTAGAAAGACATTAAGTTTCTTCTGAATGTCTATATATTTCTGTATATTTTTTTAGTTTGAGAAAAGAAACAATCTCTTTTCCAATGTTCTAAACATTGTCATAGGACATAGTTTCTTCTGTTTCATATAACTAGTACTCAGAATTCCAAAGTCACAAAGGTTAGCATGTTAATATGTTAACATAGGTTAACATGTTAGGTTGACATAGGTCTTGTCTTCACAACAGCAATTGATGTTTTAGGAAGGAATTAGTTGGAGCATATGGACTTGAAAATAATATTTCTTAAATGAGGAACTGACTCTGTGCTACCAAATATTTTATTAAAAGCCAGCTTCCAAGTTATAGGTTTTGCCTAAAGAAAAAGGGGAAAACTCAAGACTAGGTCCTAATGATTGGCTATTAATGGTCCAAGTCAGGCTCTCACCCATCCTTTTCTAGATCTCTGTAGTCAAAATAATACTGAGACAGAGGAAGAGTAAGAGGGATGGAATGGGGAAAGGAGACAAAGAAAGAACAACAGAAATGGAAAGGAGTAGAAAAGAGAAAGTGCTATTGTGCAGCAAAAGGAATGTAGAGAGCAAGAGAGAAGGAATGGGAAGAGAGATGGAGGGGAGAGCAAAAAATGGGGGGTGGAACAAAAGAAAAAGGGTGCATATACATGAAAGATAAAGGGTGGGGTACAAGAGAAAATGAGAGGAATGGAGTGGGCAGAGAAAAGGGATAAGATAGGAAGATCAAGAAGAGACGAGAGATAGAAGGTTGAAAGGGGAAGGAAAGAGCTTGGAAATATCTTTTTTCATATTGATAAGTACTAGCTACCCAGCAGGAAGTGTGCCAAGAGCTAGAGAAATAAAGACAAAAATGTCATCATTTTCAAAAGAGCTCACACTCAACAGGGGAAACCACATAGATAAATAAATACAAGACACATACAAAATAAGCACAAGACAAATTAGGGGTGGAGAGAAGTACTAGCAGCTGGGGAGCTTATGTAAAACTTCTATAGGAGGTGATTGATACTTGAGTTGAACTTGGAAGGAAGCTAGGGCTTCAAAAGTGGTAATGAGAGAGAGCACTGCAGGTTTGGGAGGGGGGACAGTCTGTGCAAAGCAAAGAAACAGATTGGATTGTAGAGTGCTCAAAGGGGCAAAATATGCACCAAGTCTAGAAAATGAAGTTGGAGTCCAGTTACCCAGGTATATACCAAGTGTCATCCTCAATTCCTCATTCTCATATGCCCCATAGATCATCAGTTGCCAAATCTTGTCCTTTCTATCTTCACACTATCTTTCATATATGTCCCCTGCCCTCTAATCATACAGGCAAAATGCTGATCCTCGGGGCCTTTTCACATCTAACTGATTTTCCCTGTCTTATTCCAATCCATACTCCACAATGGTGTCACAGACATTTCCTGGAGTACAGACAGATCTCCCTCTCCAATGGTTCTGTGCTATTTTTCTACACAGGATTCACCATCTCCCATCAGTGCCTGGAATACCCTGTTGGAATATCTGTATTTAAACAAGTCCCAGTTCAGATTACCTTCTAGACAAAGCCTTGCCTCTGTGCTTATGCCTGCCCTTCCCAAACCAGTTCCTATTTATCTCATATACATTTTGCATGTATTCTTTATATTCTATAGACTTGTTTTCTCCCATTGGAATGCAAACTCCTTAACAATTAGTACAATGACAACAATAATACAGAGAAAAATAATTGAAAGACTTTAAAACTTAAGATCAATTCAATGATAGACCAGGAATACACATTTTCAGGAATGGCCATTGAGGACATTTGTTTTGCTGGACTATACATGTTCATGATAAGGGGGTTATTTTTCATTTTGTTATTGTTGCTGAATGGGAAGGGTAATAGAAGAGTAGAATATCAATGCATGTAAAAATAAATTTAAAAAAAATAATATAAATTCTTAGAGAACTGTTTAACTTTTATCTTTCTATTCCCTGTTTTTAGCATAATGCTAGCACATAGCAAGTATTTCATAAATGTTTATTGATTGGTTGAATCTGAATTTCATCCTAAAGGCAATAGGAAGCCACTGAAACTTTTTGATCTGTGGAGTGACATGGTCAGGTTGTTGCTTTAGGAATATCACTTTTGGCAGCTATATGATTGGATTAGAGAGCTGAGAGACTGGAGATAGAGATTAATCAAGAGGCTCCTGAAACATTCCAGGCAAGAGGATCTGAATTAGGATAGAGACCATTTAAGTACAGAGATGATGACAAATGATGCAAGAAGTCTTATGATGGGAGAATGGAACAAACTTGGCAACTACTTAGACAAGGGAGGTGAGAGAATGTCACTTAACTGTTCAATGCTTTACCAGGTGTGCTCAATATGGGGTTCATTTAGGCCTGTATCACATTTATTGTGCTTATTGGTGCTGTGAGTTGCATTTTATTAAATTCTGTATGTGGTCCTTGAGGGGTTTTTGTGGGGCACTGTGGCCAGAAGAGCAAAAAGGTTGGATAGTCAAGACAATTCTCTATGACTTAAAGGTGCAGAGAAGAGGCACTCCAGCATTTAGAGAGAGTTGCCTTTGCTAGGAGTTATCTATAGCAATGAAACCCTAGGTTCAATTTCCATCCCCACTGTAAATTATCTCAATGGTCTAGTGCCAATGGCAGCAGATCTTTCTGCTTTTCAATAAAACCAACACTCGCAGCCAGAGAGAATGACACAATGCAGATCATCTCCTGTACAGTTTAGATCCTTGTCATTCCAAAATCTCTGTAATGGGAACAATGTTGTAGAGAGATAAAATACCTTGTCCAAGACTGATTATCAAGTTGTGAAGATGCTGGACTTCATTGAGTACTTTGGACCAATAGGAGTGACAGCAAGAGGAGCTCTCACTTATGAATACCAGGTAAATTACTCCTGCTGCTTCCTCAATGTCACTCAAATCCTACTGCCACTATTTCCCAAAGCCATCATTTTGCTTCTGACAGGGCTAATACTTCAATTATTTCTGCCTCTTAACTCATTTGTGAACTGTTCCTCCTAATCTTCCTTCATCATCCAACTGCCAGATCTCTATCTCCTTTGTTTCCCAGTCTTTGTTCTTCTATGAGAATTCCCTCTTTTGAGCAGTTGTTCATTCTGTTCTGAGTGGAAATTTTTCTCCATTGTTCATCTTTCCCATAAACTAACCAAAATTTGTCTCATTCAACTTGTTAAGGGATTAGATGGCAATATCTTGATGCCAGGTTGGCTAGAATTACAAATGAAAGTCTACAGTTTAAATATGCAGTCAGACAGGTAAGAGGAGAATCAAGAGAGAACAATGCCACAAAAGCTCAGAGAAGAGAATCTACACTAAGGTGTATGTCTGAAGACATCCAATTGGGATGTGCTGTGTAAACAAAACCAGTAGATCTAGTAATTGAGTAAATAAATGGGATGAGAGAGTGGGAGGAGACAGGACTAAGGCCGAGATCCAGCTAACTGAGAAGATGGTCTTGTCTTAGGAAAAGTCAGAAGACAGGAGAGTTTGAGGGAAAGATACTAAGTTCTGTTTTGTACAAAGTGAGTTTGATATGTTTATGGTACAAAAAGTTTGAAACGTCCAATAGGTAGGCGGTGATGTGGGTCAAAAGAGAAACTTAGGTTGAGTATACAGATCTGGGAGTCCTCTGCAGAGAGAACACAATTAAACTAATAGGAGCTGATGTGTTCACTAAGGTGAGAAGGTACAGAGAAGAGAGCAGGACCCAAGTCAGTCTTTGGGGACAAACACCATTAGAGGGGGTGATATGGATAATGATTCTCCAAAGATAGGTAGATGGCTCAATGGATGGAGCCCTAAGTCTAGAATCAGGAAGACTGAGATGAAATCAAGTCTCAGCCTGTGTGACCCTTAGCAAGTCACTTAACTTCGGTCTGGCTTAAGCTACTGGAGAAGGAAATGACAAAACACTTCAGTATCTTTGCCAAGAAAAACTGATATGCTATGGTCATGAAGAGTTAGACATGACTGTAACTAAACAGTAACAGAGATAGGAGGAAAACCAGGACAGAGCAATGTCACAAAAACTGAGAGAAGAGAGCATATCCAGGAGGAAAAGGGTGGGTGTCAAATGCTACAGTAAAGTCAAGAAACATGAGGAGAGACAAAAGGATATCAGATTTGTCAATTAAGAAAGTTGCTAAAACCATTTAGGCTTGCAGTAAGAAAAAAAAATCCTACCGAAAAATGCAATGGCAGTTGTCTTCAAGCAAAGCCTGGATTATCATGTATGTCATAAAGGCAATTCTTGTTCAGGTTTAGTCCTGGTTAGGCTGACTTCTGGAGCTTTTGCTCACTCTGAGATTGTAAGTATAAAGCATCGAGAATGAGGTCTCTATAGTATCTCTATCCCTGATTAGGGGAGGGTGGGAGGAAATGCAAAAGATTCAGTCCTGAAATCATGTCTTAATAGCAGTCTTTGTATTAGCTAATCTCTCCAATCTTTCATTCAAGAATCAGCAGAGCCTTACTAAAAATGGTCAAAGGCTCCAAATAGAAAATAAACCAGTTAAAAAAAATTATATTTCAGGTTGTCACCACTATTTTGCCACAGCATGGACGTGTATCTTTTGTTTTAGTTTCTCTTTCTGCTTCTACCCAATGTCTTGACCTTATATGGACTTGATTCTCTTTTTTTTCCTCCCTGGCTTTACAAAATGTTTCCATATCTCAGTCATAGATTCACTAT
The DNA here is from genome assembly GCF_037893015.1 of Macrotis lagotis. NCBI lineage: Eukaryota > Metazoa > Chordata > Mammalia > Peramelemorphia > Peramelidae > Macrotis > Macrotis lagotis. Next base: position 54,451,958 of record NC_133666.1, read on the forward strand.
TGATTCATTTGGCTATATGTTACAGGCGCTCTATTCTGTTACTTTTCTACATCAGCAAATATGCTATCCAAGGACCATGATTTGTTTGAGAAAGGTGTGGGAGGGAACACCTTGCCAAGTTTTAGTTAGTAAACAGGCTAACCTTGTATTGAGACTGTTGGATTGCTTTAGTCCTTCAGAAATCCTGGAGCATTCTGTCTAGGTCCTAGGCCTACTTTTTTTTTTTTAATAAATCTTTTTTTTTTTTACATTTGGTTTTTTTTTTTTTTGCAAGGCAAATGGGGTTAAGTGGCTTGCCCAAGGCCACACAGCTAGGTAATTATTAAGTGTCTGAGACCAGATTTGAACCCAGGTACTCCTGACTCCAGGGCCGGTGTTTTATCCACTGCGCCCCCTAGCTGCCCCCTAGGCCTACTTCTTTTACAATCCATGCATTCATACAGTCTTATATTGATGACTTATCCTCCATTTAGTATGTCCATCCCATATGTATGCTTGCTGAAATCCTTCTCATCATTCAAGTTCCAGTATAAATGTGACTTCCTCCAAGAAACTTTGTCCTATTATCCTAGCTAGAAGTTTTATTTCTTCTTTGAACATTATATCTCCCCTATAGTTCTTGTCTTATTGTTTCATAGTATATCCATTTGTACACATCTTTTCTTTCCTCCAGCAAAATTCTATTCCAGTGACATAACAGCACTGGTAACCCTGGGTTTTCAAATGATGTTAGTGGCAAAAAAGCACTGGTAGGTCCCACTAAGTTGGAAAGACTTCAACTGGGGGGACCTTGTGATGGACTCCATGTCTGCTCCCCAGGAAGAACCCAGCTAAGACCTCTGGGTAATGAATTATTATGGCCACAGCAACTCAAGAAAACCTATCTAATGAGGCATGGAAGGGTTGCTAGTAATAAATGCTGAATAAGTATCTGTTGAATGAATGAATGCATAGGTCACTTATAGAATCATAACCACCACCAGAAGGATCCTTAGTGATCAGAGTGGAAGCCTAATAACTGAAACCAGAGTACATTCTACCTGACAAGTGATTAGGCTTCTGTTTGAAGACTACGGTTATGTGGGGACTTAACACTATTCTAAGGCAGCACTTTGTGATAATGATTTCCCTTAAATCAAGTCTCTCTATAATTTCTTCCCACTGCTCCTAGTTCCTCCCTCTGACAGTAAGCAAAGTAGCCTTCAAGTATGTGAAAACATTTCTCATGTTGTCTCCTCTCCCTATCTGCCTTTTCTTCTCTCAGATGGCACCCTCGCCAGACTCCCCTCCAGATCACCAACTAAGGGGTACAGTAGATAGAGTATTGCACCTGGAGGCAGGAAGACCTGAGTTCAAAATCCTACCTCAGATACTTAATAGATCTGTGACTCACAGCAAGTCACTCAACTTCTGTTTGCTTCAGTTTCTGCATCTGTAAAATGGGGATCATAATAGAATGTATCTCCCAGGGCTTTTGTGAGGATCAAATGTTTGTAAAACACTTTTCAAACCATAGAGAACTACATAAATGCTAGCTTTTATTACTATTGTTAGTATTATAATAACCAGTTTATCAATGTCCTTCCTATATTGTGACACTGAGAAATGAGCATAAAACTCCTCTAGGGTCTGACCAGGATCGAGTAGGGGATTGTACTTTTATTATTTCAGGGCTACTATGTATGATTCTCTTAATGAAGCCTGGAATTACATACCTCATTAGTGTTAACTTTGGAAATAATGGTACTAAACATAGCTCATGATATCAATGCTACATTTGAAGCCTATCTTATAAATCTCAGATCACATTTAAATCTAAAAAGAAAACCCATTCAAATTTGCAATTGTCTTGAAAGTAAAAAGGTAGAAACTGCATTTTAATACCAATGTATTTTAGAACTACTTATACTATCATATATTACAGAATTCAAAGGAAAATCAATGAGAAGGTTATTTGACGACTCCTACTTGCTAGCCTGCTCTCATTTATGACCATAGTTTCACATGCTGTACATTAAGTAACTTCATCAGTGGGAGTGCTCTCTCCAGCAGTAGAACTCAAAACCTATCTACAACTCAATAAAATGCCTTCAAGAGTTGAAATGAGCAAAACTAACTGGCTGATGATGTTCTAGTAAGGGCAGTCCTAGGAAAAAATGGCCATATTCTAGTGACCTTGGGCAAGTCACTTTAACCCCACTGCCTTGCAAATAAAATGCACTGGCCCTGGAGTCGGGAGAGTTGTGAGAACTTTCTTTTGTTCAAGAAAGAGAATGCTGGGATAATTTTTACATTAAAAAATGAGATAATATTTTCTGAAAGAAAAATTTTTAAAAGTTTAGAAAAAGAATAGCAAACACTATAAAAAAGGGACAATAATTCAAGATGGAGCAGTCACTCTGAGATTTTAATGGAACAGTGATTTCAATATAATGAGCATTTCCTCTAAAAGTGAAGATCACAAATCATCTTATCCTTTCTTATCCTGAGTAAGGTTTGTCCATGTTCTCCTGTAAATTCTTCACAGAGGGTCAATTCAATGCAAAGAGGACCTTCCTCTATTTCTTCTAACACTATGAAGACAAATAGAATATGAGGGCTTTTCCTCAAGAATCTTTTATTCTTGCAACTTGTCTTACCTGAAAGCTTTCTTTTTTGGAGGGGGTGTCAGATATCTCCTTGATTTTGTCCTTTATCTATGTCCCCTCTCATATTCTTCCTTGGTATGGTGTTGCTGTCTACTCATGATCACCACCTACCTCTCTGTAGCCCCTTGGATAACACGCAACCTCAATTCCTTTTTTTTTTCTTTTGGTAAGGCAATGGGGTGAAGTGACTTGCCCAAGGTCACTAGGTAATTAAGTGTCTGAGTCCAGATTTGAACTCAGCTAGATAATTATTAAGTCCTCCTGACTCCAGGGCCGGTGCTCTATCCACTGCATCCACCTAGCTGCCCCAACCTTAATTCTTTATAGACATGTGGCAAGTTCATAACTTGCTTTTCATATAGTATTACCAGAAGAAAAGACTCAATGTTAAAAAGATGGACCTTGAAAACGGAAAAAAGTAAGGAAGTTGTCTGAGCTCTCCCCAGTTTTCCTCAAAAACAACATTAAATAAAGCTTCTAAACAGATTCCAGACCAACAGAGACAATTTTCCAGCTTAAGATAATTTAGAAAGACTTTAGGAAAGATCTGCCTCACTTGGGTAAAAAGAGAGCACAGCCCAGCACAGTCTTGGGCAACGCAGTGGGAAGCTCTTAATCACAACACAGATCAGCAACTGAGGCACTTTGGTACTGGCTTAGCAGGCCAGTACCACAACTGACCAACTGTGAGGCCTCCATCCCCAGTACAGAAGGCAAACTGTTAACCCTGGAACCCCTAGCCCAATTAGGCTGGGCCACTCTAACATAGTGGGCAAGCCACCAGCACCCAAGGCCCCAACACAGAAAGCCAGTGAACAGGCTCCTGGACCTCCAGCAAAAGAAGCCTGGGGCAGTGCCTCCCATGCCCAAGCAGCAGAGTTCAACTTTAAAAGTCATGAAAGACGCAAAAAATGAGTTAAAAAAACAAAAAAGAGACTTGGCAAGAGGAAAGATCAAAACACAAACTCAGAAGAGAACAACAATGTTAAACTGTCTCAAAGGGGAAGATGAGTTGGTCTCAAACCTAAAAAGCCTTTATGTAAGAGCTCAAAAAGGATTTTAGAAATCAAATAAGTGAGATAGAAGAAAAAATGGGAAAAGAAATGAGTCAGAGTCAATAGCTTAGAAAAAGAAGGACAAAAATTGACTGAAGAAAACAATTCCTTTTCATTGTTTCATTGTTGTTTGTACTTTGTTTTCTCTCTTTTCTCTTTTTTTTTACGAGGCAATGGGATTAAGTGACTTGCCCAAGGTCACATAGCTAGGTAATTATTAAGTATCTGAGGTTGGATTTGAACTCAGGTACTCCGGACTCCAGGGCCAGTGCTCTATCCATTGAGCCACCTAGCTGCCCCTTTCTTTTTTTAAAAATGATATTTTTTTTTTCTAATTACATGCTTTGGTAGCTTTTCAACAGTCACTCATTCACAAATATATAAGTAACACATTTTTCTATCACCTTCCTTTCCCTCCTTGAGAACTCCTTTGCATTCCCTTGGTGGCAAACAGTCTGGTAAAAATTGCATGTGTACATTTGTGTTTAACATATTTATATGTTAGTCATTTTGTGCAAGAAGAATTAGGGCTAAGGGAAAAGAAAGAAAATCATGAGACAGGAAAGAAAAACATAAGAGAAGTTTTAAAAGGGTGAACACACTATACATTCAGATTCCATATTGTTTTTTCTTCCCCTCTGGATGTGGATGGCATTGTCTATAACAGGTCTCCTAGGGTTGTCCTTGATCTCTGAACTGCTGAGCAGAAGGGCATCCATCATAATTGATCAACTCAAAATGTTGTTAATGAGTACAATGTTTTCTTGGTTCTGTTCCCTTTGCTCTCAGTGTCAGTTCATGTAATTTTTTGCATGCTACTTTAAAGTCCAATCACTCATAGTTTCTTATAGAACAAGAATACTCCATAACATTCACATACCATAACTTATTTAGTCATTTCCTAATTGGTGGGTATCCCTTCAATTTCCAATTCTTTGCCACTACGAAAAGAGCTGCTATAAATATTTTTGAACATGTGAGATTTTTCCCATTTTTTATGATTTATTTTGGATATAGACCTAGGATTGGTATTGCTGGGTCAAAGAGTATGATCAGTTTTATTGCTCTTTGGGCCTAGTTCCATATTGCTCTCCAGAATTGTTGGATCAGTTCACAACTCTACCAGTTAATGTCCCAATTTTCCCACATCCTCTCCAACATTGATCATTAACGAAACAATTCCTTAAAAAATACAATAGTCCAAATGAAAAAAATTCACCAAAGATTATAATCCCTTAAAAAGTAGAACTGGTCAAATGGAAAAGGAGGTACAAAAGTTTACTGAAGAAAATAATTCCTTAAAAATTAGACTTGGGCAAAAAGGAAGCTTAATGATTTCAGGAAACATCAAGAATCAGTCAAACGTAATCAAAAGAATAAAACAAAAAGAGAAAAAATGTAAAATTCCCCATTTGAAAAACAATTGACCTGGAAAATAGACAGAATAGAGAAAATTTAAGAATTACTGAAATTATAAAGGCCAGGATCCTAAAAAAAAATAAACTGGATAGCATGTTCCAAGAAATTATCAAGAAAAACTGCCCTGAGATCCTAGAACCAGAGGGCATAACAGTTATTGAATGAATTCTCAATCACCTCCTGAAAAAGATCTAAAAATGAAAACTCCAAGGAATATTAAGCTAAATTCCAGAATTATCAGGTCAAGGAAAAAAGGCTGCTTTTTTTTAAACAGAAGAGACCTACCATGTATTAGCATTTAAACCAATTACAACTAGCCAATTCCAGGGAAAAGTTGATACTTGCCAACTTCATCCCCATGACATGATGTATCCTTAATCACTTCAAATTGAAGGCTATGCTATATTAGCAGTAAATCATATTTTTCTTAGCTCAGTTGCTAAACATAAGGGGAAGTTTATACTTTTTCTGCTTTCAGATACTGTTTCATTTCAACAGACATTTTTATAAATGACACAAGAAGATTTTAGTTTAACATACTAGAATGTATATCCATGACCTGAGTGAACTTTTCTTTTTTTTGAAATGGAAATAAACCCAAAGAAATACCAGCCTGGTAAAAGCACACTGACTAGGAAACCAAGCCAAAGGGATTCCCATTCCAGGTTCCAGATGAGAGACTTTTACTGCTGCTGTCAGCACCAGATGCTGCCAAATCCACCAACTTCCTCAGCCTGACCCTAGGGGTATAAACATAATCCTTTATACCTCAGTCACATCTAACTAGACTTTGTTAGTAAAAGAAAAAGGTACGTACCTATTATGATCACTTCCCTAAGGCATCTTCCTGGATCAAAATGGTACAGTGTATGAATTAACAAAGTCAATTACCTACAGTTTACTGGACAAAAAGGATCAAAAGAACACAAGTACCAGGTGAGCACAAACATCAGACTAACCACGACCAGAATGTGCCCCAGCCTCAAGAGGAAACATAAAGAAAAGAAACACTTCTACCAGCCAAGAAACAGTTCACTTAGATTTTCTTGTTCTATGAAAAACAGAGGCTGGAGAATGACATATTTTATAAGGAATTAAATATAATTTTAAAAACAATACAAGGGAAGTAGAAAAAATAGTTTAAGTGTAAAAGATTAAGGAGTTAAAAAAAATTCCCACACCCCTAACACTACATTCTACCCAGGATATAAACAGGTTGTAAAATTCATATGGTGACAACATTTTTTATTTCTGTTTGAATGAGACAGATGGTTATGAGACTGGGTGAGTAATCATTTTTAAGACAAGTCTAAGGAGATTTTAAAATTATATTGTATGGAATCCATTTGGCAATATTGATAATGGGATAATTCCCAGAAAAGCACAAAAGCAATCAAGGCCAGTAAGTTACAAGCATTTAAATAACCCAATGAGATAGCATAGCTCTGCCACATGTATCTCTGTGTGTAGGACAGGATAGTAGCAATCCTTTATGCCAGAACAGAGGTTTTAACAATGACATAGTACAGTTGGCCTCAGTAAAGTATGGACTCTTCTACGAGGCTGCTCTCTCAAATGATGGGTAAAGAAAGAGAAGGCTGAATGTCTACCTCCAGTAGTTGGGAGTCCTACAGCAGAGAAAAGGTTAATGGTTTAAAATAAATGGTATAATACGGCATGAAATATTCTCTGGGGAGCAGAAGGATTTTTTGATCTTCTTGTATAAAGATTGTGGAATCAAATCATTTATTTTGAAGTTTTTGTCAGTGAAGTCTTTTAAAGTGTCCATTTAACAAATAATTATACCATGTTCTACTCCCTTCTCCTCCATAGTCTCCTATGGTTCGATCTCTTTCCTAGCCTCCAGACTAGCATCTCTAACTGCACATCTTGAATTGGATTTCTCAGATATAGTTTATTTATTTATTTAGTTTTTTGCAAGGCAAATGGGGTTAAGTGGCTTGCCCAAGACCACACAGCTAGGTAATTATTAAGTGTCTGAGACTGGATTTGAACCCAGGTACTCCTGACTTTGAGGCCAGTGCTTTATCCACTACGCCACCTAGCCGCCCCCTCTCAGATATAGTTTAAACTGAACATGTTCAAACTGAATTCCTTCTTCTTCCTCCCACCAAAACCCTTCTCACTTCTTAACTTTCCTATTATGAATGAGGAAACACTTTTCATCCTTTTCTTTTTTCCCCTTATTTTCCTTTTTGTCAGGATACAAAACCTTGTCCAAAATCGTGACACTAAAGATGGAAGACCATTTTCAAAGCTTCATATTTCCTTTTGATGCATTTTTGTAGATAGTCAAGAAGGCATAATTTTATATAGATAATAAAGTAGTCCACAATTAATTTTCTTTCATCCACACTTTTTCAACAATAATAGAGTTCAAGATTTTCTTCCCCAAAATCCATGTTTCCGATATTTTAAAAACCACTCTCCTCAATGCCCCTCAAATTAGGGTGCCTCCATCAAGGGCCTCTGATGTGTGTCCTTAAACTAATCCAGCTTCTTTTCCCATCCTTGCTTTTTTTAGGATCATTTCTATTTGCATATGCAACACATTGGGGACTATAATATTAGAGCCCAAATGTATTAAACTCTGGTATCATTGATAGAAAAAGAGTTTTATTATTGATATCTTCATATATATTTTTCATCAGTACTTTATCCTTCCAATTTCAGACTTAAATGCCCTCAGAGTGATTTTTGCATAGTTGGTTCTGCCACCAAGTATTCTATAATTTTTTCCCCATTCATCATCACTTGCTGTTTTAGTGGTGATGTTGCTCCTAATCTTCTACTGTCTTCTTCTGAAAGTTTTTACAAATAGATTTATTTTTTAAACTACAATTGCCCATGACTCATATTTCTCTACTTCTTAAGAAAGTTAAAAGTTTACTGGTTGAAACTATTTTTACTATTTTTTGGTCTCCTACTCATGCTCATTAATTTCTATAACTTAATCTCTTTTAAAAATGGCGATTGTTATGCCCAAAGGGCAATAAAACTTTACATACCTTTTGATCCAGCAATACCACTACCAGGTTTGTATCACAAAGAGATCATAAAAAGTGGAAAAACCCCTCATGTACAAAAATATTTATAGCAGCTCTTTTTGTAGTGTGGCACAAAATTGGAAATTGAAGGGATGCCCATCCATTGGGGAATGGTTGAACAAATTGTGGTACACGAATGTAATGGAACACTATTGTTCTATAAGAAATCATGAGGGGTGGGATTTCAGAATAGCATGAAAAGACTTGCACAAACTAATGCTAAGTGAAGTAAGCAGAACCAGAAGAACATTATACAAACTATTAGCAACATGGAATAATGATCAACTAAGATGGGCTTGATCATTTCTGCAGTAAAATAATCAAAGATAATACTAAAAGACTTGTGTTGGAGAATACTATTCATATACAGAAAAGGATCTGTGGAGTCTAAATGCAGACCAAGGTTTACTACCTTCACTTTTTAAAAAATCTTGTCTTATGAATTAAGTCATTTTTTCTCTCTAATTTTTTCTTTCATTTGGATGTGAACCTTCTTTATAACATGATTAATATGGATCCATTTTTAGCATGGTTATAGATATAGAACCTATATTACATTGATTTATGTCAGGGAGAAAATGTAAAAAAATGATTCTTGAAAATTACAATTGCATGTAGTCAGAAAAATAAATAAGAAATGGGGGGGGAAGAAATGATGATTGTATCAGTATGTCTCATTTTATCTATTGTTCATTTTTGGAATTGTTAGGAAGAAGTCAACAGGAATTGCCTTAACTATATTGCATTTCTCATTTTTATTTTTTTTCTTTGAATTTCATACTAATTTTGATTTCATTTCAAACAAGTTGGTGGTCTAACTATAAACAGAGATAATTTCGTTACTTTTTTTGGTTATTGCAAGGCAATGGAGTAAAGTGACTTGCCCAAGGTCACACAGCTAGGCAATTATTAAGTGTCTGAGGCTGGATTTGACAGGTATTCCTGATTCCAGAGCTGGTGCTCTATCCATTGTGCTACCTAGCTGCCCCTCAGAGAGATGATTTAGAAATGATTTCCACCTCAGTATCTAGTCATTTGCTGTCTGTCTGTTACAACATAACTCATTTAATTTCTATGACGGCCTTTGCCGTGCCCATCGTCCTTGGATTCTCTTCTTTTTTTTAATGATTTATTTATTTATTTTCACATTATTACAATAATCTTACTGTAAAAGTAAACATACACACCCCTCCCTCCCCAAAGTTAGAGAAACCTCAACAGAAATGAAGTGAGAAAAAACATACTTTAGCCTATGTTCAGACTCCATTGACTCTGTCTCTGGGATGAGTTGCCTTATTTATCATTAGTCCATCAGAGAAGATGTTTCAATATTTTTTCCCCACAGTTGCTGTTACTATTTCCTCCATTCTATTCCTCTCCATTCTTACTTATTCTATTCTCTTTCCTTTCACCCTGTCCCTCCTCAGAAGTGTGATGTATCTCACTACCCTCACGATCTTCCCTATTTTCTGTCACCTACTCGCCCCTCCCCCTGTCCCCCTTCTCTCATCCTTTTCTTCTTTTTCCTCTAGGGTAAGATAGATTTCTATACCCTATTAAGTGTGTTTGTTATTTCCTCTCTGAGCCTTTTCTGATGAGAATGAAGGCTCACTCATTCCCCCTCATCCCCCTTTCACTCCATTGCAAAAGCTTTTTCTTGACTCTTATATGAAATATCTTAGCCCATTCTACCTCTCCTTTCACTTTCTCCCAGTACTTTCTTTATCATCCATTGACTCCATCTTTATACTATATCATACCTTCCTATTCAGTTCTCTCCTGTGCCTTGTATATGTATACACACACACACACACACACATATGTGTGTGTGTATATATATTATATATGTATGTATATGCTCCTTCTAACTGCTCTTATAAATGAGAAGGTTCATATAGGTTTCATCAGCAGCAGCTACATTAAGGGCTCATAGGGCATAGATTATAATATTCCAGAAGGCAAAAGAGCTTGGAATGCAACCAAGAATCAACTACCCAGAAACACTGAACATCTTCCTCCAGGGGAAAAGATGGACTTTCAATGAACCAGGGGAATTTCAAATGTTCTGTTGAAATGACCAGAGCTGAACAGAAAGTTTGACCTTCAAATACAGGACTCAGGTAAAGCATAGAGAGAAGAGGAGAAGGGTAAAATATGAGGGACTTAATGATGATGAACTGCATGTATTCCTGCATAGAAAAATGATACTGATAATACTCATATGAACCTTCTCATTTAACAAAGCAAATAGAAGAAACCTTTATAGATGAAGCATAGGAGAGAGCTGAATTTGAAGATATAACATATTGTAAAAATGGAGTCAATGACTAAAAGGGAAATGCACTGGGAGTAAGAGAAAGGAGAGGTGGATAGGCTAAGACATTTCATATTATATATATATATATATATATATATATATATATATATATATATATATATATATATATATTACAATGAGCTTTTGCAATGATATGGAGGGGGGAAGGCAAGGGGGAATGAGGGAACCTTCACTCTCATCAGAGGTGGCTCAGAGAGGAAACAGCATACATACTCAATAGGGTATATACATCTAGAGTAAAAAGGAGAGAAGGGGGAAAGGGGGAAGGGGGGGATGTGGATGATAGAAGAGAGGGTAGGTCATAGGAGAGAACAGTTAAATAAAACACATTTTCTTTTTTTACTTCTTGCAAGGGACTGCAAGTGGGTGACCTGTCTGGGACAATGGGACTGGGTGGTTGCTGGGTCTCAGGGGTGGTATATGGGCTCAGGGCCTCTTGGCCCCAGGGCCGGTGATCAGTCTGCTGTGCCACTCAGCTACCCTACAGGACATTTTAGAAGAGGGACAGAGTGAAAGGAGAGAGAAAATACAATATGTGGTAGAGGGGAGGAATGAATGGAGGGAATTACAATCAGCAACAGCAACAGTGTAAAAATATGGAAGTAATTTTTATGATGGACTTATCATAAAGAATGTGATTTACCCGAGACAGAGCTGATAGTATCAGAATACAGACTGAAACAAATATTTTCTCTTTCCTTTACTTTATTTCTCATGAGGGTCTATAATTTTTTTGGGGGGAAGTATTATTATAATTTACTCTTAAACAATAATATTTTAGTAATGTATTAAAAAAATCACTTGTCCAAAAAATATTCACAGAAGCTCTGTTTGTGGAGACAAAGAATTGGAAATTAAGTAAATGTCCTTCAATTTGGGAATGGCTTAACAAACTGTGGTATATGTACGTGATGGAACACTAGTGTTCTATTAGAAACTGGGAGGGATGGGAATTCAGGGAAGCCTGGAGGGATTTGCATGAACTGATGCTGAGCGAGATAAGCAGAACCAGAGGAACATTGTGCACCCTAAAAGCAACATGGGGGTGATGATCAACCTTGATGGACTTGCTCATTCCATTTAGTGCAACAATCAGGCACAATTCTTTATTTTTCTTCCTTAAGGATATTTCTCTCTCATCACATTCAACTTAGATCAATGTATACCATGGAAACAATGTAAAGACTAATAGACTGCCTTCTGTGGGGGGTGAGAGGAGGGAAGCAAGATTAGAGGGAAAATTGTAAAAAAAAATGTAGTCAAGGTGGTTTTCCTGATCATGACTTTCAGGCAGCCCAATAATTTTAAAATTGCCTCTCCTGTTTTCCAGGTTAGACATTTTCCCAATGAGATATTTCACATTTTCTTCTAGGTTTTCATTCTTTTGATTTTATTTTTTTCTTGATTTCTCACAAAATCATCACCTTCCTTTAGCTCCATTCTACATTTGAAGGAGCTGTTTTCTTTAGAGAGCTTTTGTATCTTCTTTTCCAGCTGGGCCATTCTTCTTTATAAGGCATTCTTCTCATTGACCTTTTGGACTGATTTTTCCACTTGACCTAAATTGGTTTTTAACATGTTATTTTCTTTGATTGTTTTTTTGTATCTCCTCCACCAAGCTAACTTGGGTTTTCATGATTTACCTGCATCGATCTCAATTCTCTTCCCAATTTTCCTCTACCTACCTTACTTGCTTTTCAAAGTCTTTTCTGAGGTTTCCAAAGCTTGAGACCATTTCTCATTTTTCTTGGAGGCTTTGGATCCAAAAGCTTGTCTTCTGGGTGTGTATTTTGATCCTCCATGGGACCAAAGTAATTTTCTATGGTCAGATCCTTCTTTTTCTGTTGTTTGCTAATTTCCTCAACCTATGACTGATTTACTGCACTTCCCAAGCTTTTGGGGATTTGGGGGACACTTCCCTCCTCCCCCAACTTCAAGTCATTCAAAGTCTTATGAGAGACTACAACTGCTCTCCTGGCCTGTGCTCTGTGGATAAACACAGGCACTCCTCTCTGCCCTGGAGCTGGGAGGAGGGTTCCTGCTACTCTATGATGGTATGAGGGGCCAAATTGGGCCCTGGATCTGAGTGTAGGCAAACAGCAGAGTCCCTGTCCCAGGGAGAGCAGGGAGACCTCTGCAGTCTCTCCCAACCCCCTTACCCTCTGTGGGACAAGCACTCTGGAAGCAGCTGCTTGGTAGCTCTGTAGGTTTTTTGCATCTGCCCCAAGGCTGGTGCTGGCCTGGGCTCTGTCTACACGCACTCTGGTGTGGCAGAATTCTCCACAGACCCTCCAACCTGTCCCCGGAGATCCCCTGGCCAAGAAGTCTGGAAAGCACTCCTACTGCCACAGACCCCAGTGCCCTCAGGGACTTAGACACCATACAGACTGTTTCTGGAAGGCTGGAGTTGGTTTGTTCTGGTGCAGCATGGTTGCCATCCAGACTACACTACAACTTTTTCTGACCCCTGTCCTGGTAGAACAGACCCTTCCCACCCATCTACCAAGTTGTCTGGGGCAGGGAGATGTTATACTCAGTCTTTCTGTGGGTTCAGCCCCTCTAAAATTGTGTTAGAGTCACAATTTTACAGTTTTTGAAGTTTTGGGGGGCTGAATTCTCTTCTTCAAAAAAGCATTAATAAAAAAATCGTTTTTATATTACTTCATTGTCTATAATGCCTTTCAGTAAAATGTATTTTCCATGATCATCTCTTTTAATTAGGTCAAGTTTTGCTTTTGCTTTGTCTGAGATCATGCTCTGCCTTTTTTTTACTTCAGCTGAAGCAAAATAGATTCTGTTCTAACCCTTTATTTTAATTGTTTATTTCTGTTTCAAGGGTTTCTCTTGTAAGCTACATATTGCTGGAATTTAGTTTCCAATTCATTCTGCTAACTGCTTGCATTTTATGGGTGAGCTTATACCATTCACATTCACAATTATGATTGCTAATTATGCATTTCCTTCCATCCCATTTTCTTCTGTTTCATCCTCTCTTTTTATTCTGTCCTTCCTCAAAAGTCTATTGTGCTTCTAACCACTGCCTCCCTTTTATCATCCCCACCCCATATCTCTTATTTCCACTAATGGGTAAGATAGATTTCTACACATAATTGAGAGTGTGTATATACTTGCCTCTCTTTGAACAAATTCCAATGAGTGAGGTTTAAGCATTTCCCACCACCCCTAACCCACTCCACTCCAATTCCCTTCCACTATTAAAATCTCTTCCTTATAACTCTCTTTTATGTGACACTTTTCCCTTCTCTATATCTCCCTAACCCATCTCCCAGTGAACCCCTCTTTATCACCCTTTTATTGAAATTACCACAACATAATCAACTCACATTTATGCCCTGTACTTCATACTGTCCTAAGAATGATAAAGTTCTTAGGAGTTATATGTATCATCTTCCCATAAAAGTATAAAAAGAGTTTAACTTCATTGAGTTCCTTATTATTACTCTTTCATGTTTACCTTTTTATGCTTCTCTTGAGTATACTGTTTGAATGTCAAATTTTCTATTTAGCTCTGATCTTTTTGTCAGGAATACTTGAAAGTCTTCTATGTCATTCCATGTCCTGTGAAAATTATGCTGTTTTGTTAAGAGGTAAGTCTTAGGACCCTAGCTCCTTTGATCTCTGGAATATTCCAAGCCCTCCACTTCTTTAACATGAAAGCTAATAAATTTTGTGAGATTTTTGACTATGTCTCCATGTTTGAATAGTTTCTTTCTGGCTCCTTGCAATAATTTTTCCTTGACCTAGGAGCTCTGGAACTTGGCTATAATATTCTTGAGAGTTTTCAGTCATTTCTACCCCTTCAACCTTTCCAATTTCTCCCCATCTTTAGGCATCAACAATGCTTTCAAACATGCCCAAGTCTCCCCAGCACTTTTATTTTATTTTATAAAAGATTTTATTTAGAGTTTTACAATTTTTCCCCTAATCTTATTTCCCTCCCCCCACCCCCACAGAAGGCAATCTGTCAGTCTTTACATTGTTTCCATGTTGTACATTGATCCAAATTGAGTGTGATGAGTGAGAAATCATAGCCTTAAATAAGAAACAAAGTTTAAGAGACAGCAAGATCAGACAATAAGATATCAGGTTTTTAAAGGTAATAGTCCTTGGTCTTTGTTCAAACTCCACAGTTCTTTCTCTGGATACAGGCAGCCCCAAATTATCCCTGATTGTTGCACTGATGGAATGAGCAAGTCCATCAAGGTTGACATTGCCCCCATGTTGCTGTTAGGGTGTACAGTGTTTTTCTGGTTTTGCTCATCTCGCTCAGCATCAGTTCATGCAAATCTCTCCAGGCTTCCCTGAATTCCCATCCCTCCTGGTTTCTAATAGAACAATAGTGTTCCATGACATACATATACCACAGTTTGCTAAGCCATTCCCCAACTGAAGGACATTTACTTGATTTCCAATTCTTTGCTACCACAAACAGGGCTGCTATGAATATTTTTGTACAAGTGATGTTTTTGCACTTTTTCATTATCTCTTCAGGGTATAGACCCAGTAGTGGTATTGCTGGATCAAAGGGGATGCATATTTTTGTTGCCCTTTGGGCATAGTTCCAGACTGCTCTCTAGAAAGATTGAATGAGTTTACAGCTCCACCAACAGTGTAATAGTGTCCCAGATATCCCACAACCCTTCCAGCAATGATCCTTGTCCTTTCTGGTCATATTGGCCAGTCTGAGAGGTGTGAGGTGGTATCTCAGGGAAGCTTTAATTTGCATTTCTCTAATAAGTAATGATTTAGAGCATTTTTTCATATGAGTATGGATTGTTTTGATCTCCTCATCTGTAAATTCTCTTTGCATATCCTTTGGCCATTTGTCAATTGGGGAATGGCTTTTTTTTTTTAATTTGACTCAGTTCTCTGTATATTTTAGAAATGAGTCCTTTGCAAGAAACATTAGTTGTAAAGATTGTTTCCCAGTTTAATACATTTCTTTTGATCTTGGTTACAGTGGTTTTGTCTGTACATCCCCAGCACTTTTAAAAAAAGTTTTCACTAGATCTTACCATTCTCTCAAGCTTTTATCCTCCCCCTTGCTTCCCTTTTTCAAATTCACAGAAAGTCACCTACACTCATTGATGCCACTTCATTCCTTTCATTTCATTCTTCAGCCCTTTACAATGTGATTTTCAACCTCAACACTCAACTGTTACTGCTCTCTCCAAAATGACCAATGATTTCTTAACTCCTAAATATGAAGGTCTTCTCACAGAAGAAATATCTTCTACCTATTTGCTATATTTGATTCTTCAGATCACTCTATCCTCCTAGACAGTCTTTCCTCTTAGGATTTCATGACACCATTCTCTCCAGATTCTCCTCCTTAAACACTGATCTTTCTGAGTCTTCTTTGCTGATTGGTTCATCATTCATATCATGACTCTTTTACTTCAATGCTTTGTCCTGAACCTTCTTTTTTCCTCTGTTTATATTTCTTTTTTTTGATGACTACATAAAATCCCAAGAGCTTAATTATTATTCCTGTATATAAGATTCGACAATATCACTCTAATTTGACTTACGTCCACCTAGGCAAGCACATGCTGATTGTTGGGAAAGGGGCATGAAAAGAAATATGATTTCTTATTAATAATGATCCTCTTCTTGGAGATACAAGTGAGAACTGATATGGATATTTCTCAATAGGGAAAGAAGTGGAGCTGGTTTTCTTCAATTCCTCTTATAGTCTGTTGAGGTGGGAACATTCTTCCATAAGAAGTCATCTCCATGACACTCAGTGGCTCAACCTCTAATAAAATATCCCTGTCACAAGGACTAATAAGGAATTTCTCCATCACATCAGATAAGCATAGTATACATCCTATAATATAGGGGTTTTAAAATTTTTATGTCATGGACCCTTTTAGTAGTCTAGAGGCCTATGTACTTTCCAAAATACTGTTTTAAAATGCATAAAATTAAGTACATACCATTACAAAGGAGACAAATGAAACTGAAACAGTTATCAAAGTTCACAGATTATAGGTTTAGAACTCCAGCTTTAGCAACAGGCCAATGAGCATATCTACCCCCATGGAACTAGAATACATGCACCTAGCATAATGGATCACTTTTTTATGCTTGTATGTCATTACCTATTTTTCAGATTGTTTTTTCTTAGTTATTTAGAAATATCTTTCTAGTTTTATTCTATTTTCCTTTTCCTGTATTTGCCAAAAAGCTTAGGCCTGTCTATTCAAGATCAAAAAGTTCAAAATTATTACACTATAAAGACAATCAAAGAAATAAGGTGGTTAAAGAATATGAACAGGTAGTTCTCAAAAGAACGAAGGTAAAATAATGCTTAAAATTAATAAGCTTAAGATAAAAACTAAAACAACTATGAAGTTCTACTTTATCCCCATCAAATTAACAAAATGACAAAGAAGAAAATTCCCTTACCTCAAAGGGTTGTTGGAGAAAAGGCACATTGATGCACTGCTGCTGGAACATGAATTTGTCCAGTCATTGTGAAAAATAATTCATAATTTTTCTGAAAAAGTCATTAATATATATACTTTAGCCAAGAAATAGCATCACCAGATTTATACTCCAAATAGATCAAAGATAGAGGGAAAGAAGTTATAGATATAAAAATATTTACAGCACTATCATTTATTACAGAAAAGAGTGGAAACAGTGAGTATTCATTAATTGGGGAATTTCCCCACAATTAATTAGGAAAAATTATGAACAAATTATGGTATACGAATGTAATGCAATATTACTGACCCTAAAAAAGGCAATAGAGATTTATAGGATCCTGAGACTTACATGAACTGATGTGGTAAATGAATAGAGCCATAACAATTTAGACATTGACTACAACTATGTAAAAGATATTCATTTTAAAGATTTAGGCATTGTGTCAACCTCAAGTCTTGTCTTTGTATCTATATATTTTGAAAACCTATGTGAACATACATAACTCATATAAACATTAAAAAATATACAGCAGAGAAGAAAAGCAAGTTTAGACATCAACAGACAAAAAATGGGCAGTGGTGGTGGTACTATCCTGTTAAATTTTCATACAGATTTTTTTTTAAAAAGCTGTATTTGGTAGATTCACAGTTTCTTTTTCTATCCTATGTACATGGAAATGTTCATATTAGTTGATGTCTGTCAGGTTCATAATAAAAAAATAAACTTAAAAAATAGGTCACGGGCTGTTTTCTCTCAAGTTCCTTTATCCTTACTATTCTTGAAATCTGGGAGATCAGAAATCCTGTCCAAACAGAAGCCCCATTTATTTGCTCTTTTGAAATGTACCTGTTGTCAGGACTGTAAAGAAATGCTTATCAACTAAACTATTTTCATCTTAAATGTAAAACTCATTTTTTTTTCTGCAAAGTTATTTTATTTCAGTGCCTGTGCACGTTCGGGGGAGGAAGATAGGAGTAGCAGTGAGGAAATGACTGGAGTAAAATTGTTTCCCATAAGAAACTAGTTAGTTCTGTTAAAGCTGAAAGAAACAACTTGAGTAAAACTGCTGTAGCAGCTAATCTTATCCACCCAATTAGGGCAGGTTCTCCATCTCTTGCTCAAGACATACTTCCTCCTTAGGCACGTGACCTCACATGTGTGAGTATTCAAAGTCCTAGTTTTCTAGCCCAGGATCTGAGCTGAGGGCAACCAGGAGGCATCCATTACCTGTTTCCTAATTATTTTTCTAAGAGAAGTTATTGAAATCATGGTAAATGAATAGGTTGGCTTTTATTTGTTATATTCCTTTAAAAATACATGACATCACCTTCTACCCGCATATAAAATGTAAATTTAATTGGGATAATGCAAACCAGTAAGTTTAGACTCTGAACACACCTCCGGAACATATCCAAGACCTGCACCTCCTCTAATAGGTCTTCCCTGAACCAGCCCTACTCAGCACTCAGTATATGTTGATACTGAATAAATGGTTGTAAAATGGAATACTTTCATCCTCAGTGCTTAAGCATTTCTGTAGGCCTACTATCAATTTATGATCACTGGGACAGAGAAATGATTACTTGGCAAACATTCTGAAACCTTTTGGATATCTACAAGTTATGAATTCCCTTGAGAACAAAGGCAATATAGCCCTTAATATAGGGCTCAGCACACAATGTGGTGCTTAATAATGGTTGACTGCCTGTCTGACTCTAAAAGGCTTGGGACAGTGAAAAGAAAACTGATTTTGAGGGTCAAGAGAGAGATGGACTTCGAATCCTAGCTCTGATACATATTGTATGACCTTAGACAAGACTCTTTCCCTCTCTGAGAATTTCAGTTTCCCTATCTGTAAAATGGGGATAGAAATACTTACATTACCACTCCCTCACAGGAAAACAGAAAGTTGTAAGGAAAGTATTTTGTAAATTTTAAAATACTACAGATAATATGAGATGTCATCAAGTATGGCTGTCAGCGAGGGCTAAAAGTTCAGAAACTAAGACTGCAAGGAAAATATATGTCTCCTAGCCCTGACGAGCCAAATGGTATTTGTTCATAAGTACCCCCCATTCTTACTAGTTTTGAAAAAGATTTATCTCACCACCTCCAATTACATGGAGAGGCAACTACGATAATAAGAGTCATGGAGCACAAGAGTACCATTTGCCACACCCCAAAGAGCTGGCAGCTGCTATTGCTTGCAAGGCTTCTCCTTTTGTGGAATCAAAGATGTTGATCTATGATTGTGGGGAAATCATAGCTGTCATATGTAAAGTTTTATCACTGGAATTTGGGACATTATGAAAGGCTCAGGCTAATCACACAAGTATCCTAAGCAGTTGTTTGAAGTCATATATTTTTAAGGCTGGGCACCTTGGGGTTGGTTGGGAACTGGGCTAGCCAAAAGCCACAGATCTACGGATGAATGGCTCTCCCCACCATAGAAGGAACTGAAAGTACAGAGTGTACTCATATGCTAAAACCACAAGTTTAGGACAGCCAATAGGTAGCAGGTTGCAAATTGGAGTCTCCACAGTTACTGAAGCTACATGGAGTCTCTCAATTAGAAATTATCCCTTGTAGGGAATTCCACAACTCAATTTCACACTCTCTTTTATTTGTTTATATAAGAAGTACCTGAAGCACTGTTTTGGTTGGCTCATATAGGTTATGTGTGCCCATATTGGTCTAGATATGGCTTATAGACAGGCAGGAACAGATATCTCTATCCTCTTCTCTCCACACTTTTCTCCAAGGGAAACTTTGATTTCTTTCAGAAGAAGAAGTCCTAAATTGGGTGTGGGGTCTAACCACTCTGCTCTCCACAGAAAGGCAGGGCAAAGAGGAGTGAGTACTGGACGAGAATTAGATCTAACTGCTTATTTAAATATTGTTTGTCAAGGGGAGTAATTTTTTAGGTTCAAACTACATTCCTGATTGCTTGGTTCTTGTCCTTCATTGTCAAGACCAAAGTGACATTATTATATTAGAGACAAGTTACAGTGTGTCCAACTATAGCTGATCAAACCAAAATGAGCTCTGAATGATCTACTATAGTTAGGCACAAATAATCCATGTGAATAACTGAGGTGGGTTTGCTAAACTTGTACGTCTCTTTAAAAACAAACTAGATAATTTTGATCACATTAAATTAAAAAACTTTTGCATAAACAAAATCATTGTAACCAAGATCAAAAGAAATGTAGTAAATTGGGAAACAATTTTTACAACTGGCATTTCTGACCATGGACTCATTTCTAAAATATATAGAGAACTGAGTCAAATTTATAAAAAACAAGCCATTCCCCAATTGACAAATGGTCAAAGGATATGCAGAGGCAGTTTACAGATGAGGAAATCAAAGCAATCCACAGTCATATGAAAAATTTCTCTAAATCATCTCTTATTAGAGAAATGCAAATTAAAGCATCTCTGGGGTACCATTTCACACATCTCAGACTAGCCAATATGACCAGAAAGGATAATGATCATTGTTGAAAGGGATGTGGGAAATCTGGGACACTAATACATTGCTGGTGGAGCTGTGAACTCAGCCAACCTTTCGGGAGAGCAGTTTGGAACTATGCCCAAAGGGCAACAAAAATCTGCATACCTTTGATCCAGCAATACCTCTACTGGGTCTATACCCTGGAGAGATGATGAAAAAGGGTAAAAATATCACTTGTACAAAAATATTCGTAGCAGCCCTGTTTGTGGTGGCAAAGAATTGGAAATTAAGTGAATGTCTATCAATTGGGGGATGGTTTAGCAAACTGTGTTATATGTATGTGATGGAACACTATTGTTTTATTAGAAAGCAGGAGGGATGGGAATTCAGAGAAATCTGTAAGAATTTCCATGAACGGATGCTGAGTGAGATGAAGAGAACCAGAAGAACACTGTAAATCATAACAGCAACAGGGGGGTGATGATCAATCTTAATGTACTTGCTCACTTCATCACAGTGCAATAATCATGGACAATTTTAAGGTATCTGCAATGGAGAATACCATCTGTATCCAGTAAAAGAATTACAGAGTTTAAACCAAGACCAAAGACTATTACCTTCAATTTAAAAAAAACAAGAAAAAGTTATCTGATGTATTACATAATTTTGCTATCACTTACATTTTATTTTTTCCTTAAGGATATGATTCTCTCTCACCACGGTCAATTTTGGTCAATGCATAGCATGGAAACACTGTAAAGACTATCAGACTGCCTTCTGGGGTGGGGAAGGGAAGCGAGGTTAAAGGAAAAATCGTAAAATTCCAAAATAAATAAATATATAAAGTTGTGCATCTCATGTTTCCTTTGAATTGCTTCCATTCTGCCTTGCCCACAGAGCACAGTCCCCTCTCTGATGAAGGCACACCATGTTTGGTGGTCCTGTGCCAGCATCTCCCCTGCTGCATAATCAATTCCAAAGTTTTGTGGGGTTTTTTTGGCAAGTCAGTGGGGTTAAATGACTTGCCCAAGGTCACACAACTAGGTAATTATTAAGCGTATGCGGCCAAATTTGAACTCTGGTCCTCCTGACTTCAGGGCCGATGCTGTACCACCCAGCTGCCCTAATTCCAAAGCTCTTAAGAGAGATTTTGAGAATGTCCCTGTATTGATTTTTCTGACCCCCTTGTGAGCACTGGCCCTGTGTGAGTTCTCCATAAAAGTCTTTTTGGCATTCTAACAATGTGTCTGGCCCATTGTAGTTGCACTCTCTGTAGTAATGTTGGAATGCCAGGCAATTTAGCTTGAGAAAAGCCCTCACTGTCTGGTATGTTCTCCTGGAACGTGATCTTTAGAATCTTCCTAAGACAATTTAAATGGAAATGATTCAGTTTTCTGGTATGACACTAATAGACGGTTCAGGTTTCATAAGCCTAGAATATTGAGGTCAGCACAATGTCTCTGAAGACCTTCAGTCTAGTGGTCAGTCTAATACTTCTTCTTGCCCACACTTTCTTTCAGTCTCTCAAATACTGAGCTCACTCTGGCAATGTGAGTGTCAACCTCATGGTCAATGTGTAGCTCCTTGGAAAGGACACTGCCACAGGAAGTGAACTTGTCCATAGGACTCAAAACTCCTCCATTTGCCATAATCGATGGTTCCACATATGGATGGTGAGATGTTGGCTGATGGAGCTCCTGCGTTTTCTTGATGTTAATTATTAAGCCAAAATAAGAACAAGCAGCAGAGAATCAATACATACTTTGTTGCATCTCAGCTTCAGTGGCTGCATTGAGGGCACTGTCATATGCAAATAGAAGGTCAGGTTCCAACACTCCCTCCACTTTGGTCTTGACTAGTACCCTTTTCAAGATGAAGAACTTGTCATCAGTGTGGTAGCTGACCTTAAGGCCATGTTCATGCTCAGTGAAGGTGTTTGATAACATGGCTAAAATCATCATACAAAAAAGCATTGGTGACCAGGAAATCATAAGAGCATTATCCACTATCCAGAAACTGGGCAAATGTGTTGTCCTGAAATTTATAATAGTGATGAAATTCTCTGGGCAACCAAATGTTGACAAAATTTTTCATAAGCCCTCACAACTCAGCCTTGGTCTTTGAAGAGACATTGTGCTCTTGGCACTTTTACTGATAGCAATTCATTAATGGGAAAGGCATGACCAACTTCAATATCCAAGACTTGAACTACTCACTAAATGCCAGTATTCACAATGAATACATGCCCCAAATCACAAAAAATCCTATTTTTCCAAGTCAATAGCAAAACAGAAATCAGAGAAAGTGTACATAGAAGGACATAAAATAGACAATATAGATTAAACAAGCTTTCCTAGATATTTTTGTCCAGAGTCTAGAAAGAGTTTTGGCTGAGCTATGTTTTAAATTGCATTCTTTGTTCTTTTTCTGGTAGTCACATAAGGTAACTTCAAAGCAGCACATATTCTGGGTTCACTCTCCTAACTCCTATTCACATTTGGCAAGTCAGATCTCTAAGAGAACACATCTGTCCTCAGGGCTCTAGGGCGTAGATCTGAGGGGTTGTGGGTGGTTTTCTGAGGTTTTCTGAGGGGTTGTGTGTTGCAGCTCACAAGTCTCTACCAGCATGTTTTCCTTTTATCAGTTGATAGCAATTAGTGAGTGAGGCTTAATTTGTTTTTTGTCAGGGGTGTTTTACTAAGGTGATATAGTAAAAAAAAAAACGTTGGTGATGGCACTTTTCTTCTCTATCCCATGCACTGCCTTATGGGATGACAAGGGAAAGAGGGTGAGAAAAGAATTTAAGACTTCTACTCTAAGCTGTCAGATGATTGAATCCAAACTAGCTCAATGGGTTTATTCAGGCCTACAGGGCAGAATCAAGTTTCTCAACCAATCCAACCAATTCATCTGTGGTATCTAGGCCTTGTTCACATTTAATCTACACTTCTGCTTGATTTATTTAAACAATGCAATTCTCCCATGATGAAAGTTTCAAGGCTAAGTATAGTGATATAATTTACTGGCTCAATCAACTCTTACCCTTACAAATGAAGCTTACTACATTTTTATAAGAAATTATGAAGTTATTATGAACACAGAAGTTAAAGTTGAATCAGTTCTCTGTGCAGTCATTTGTCAGAGTTTAGAACAGACTTTAGAATAAACAAGAAATAAAGAACATGAAAAAGAAAAATATATAGCATTCATTTTATTAAGATCTAACCCTAAATTATTTAAATAAGTCATTAAAACCTCCAAATGTGAACTAAACAACAGACACGACATCAATATTGACTATAATAATTTTACCCATAAGTTAAACCAATGTTTAATTAATTGCTACAAGGAGATAAAAAAAAAATCCCCAAAGTATCTTAGTCAGCAAGCATTTGACTTACTCATTAAATAAAGTTAACTACCAAAGTCAATACAAGGAATGAATAAAAAACCATCTATAAAATTGTGGCAACTATTGTCTACTGACCTCAAGGACATTCCTCTTTTTTTTCTCAATGAGTGCAGTAACTGGTTGGTTCATAATTTCTCTTCTCCCCAACTTCTTCCCTTATACCAGGGAACTTCAACATACATACTGACAGTCCCTCAAACAGGAACCCAATGCCTGCCCCTTACCTTATTCACATTGTATACTGAGCACGTTTTGGGAGAATTCTTAGACAGTATAACTGTCCCTAGAATGATGGAAAGAAACCTTGAGGTTTGAGTATGAGAGAAGGGTCCTAATCCCTCTCATTAGACTCCAGGCTCTCCCAGGAATGAATCTCGCCTAAATTGCATGCTAGGGTCTCTTTAACAGAAAAATGAGTGGCATAGATTCTACTTCTTGTAAGCAGAATGGTGGTTTCTCAAGGTTAGATTGTATTATTAGAAGAGAAGCAGGAAGACAGTAGAACCAAGGTGGCAGAGTAACAGGAAATACAGCAAGCTAGCCTCCTTCCCACATCTCCAGATCTAGAACACTAGATCAAATTCTGATGATTAAATTCAAGTAAAAAACAACAGTGAGTCATTTGTCCAACCCAGATTAGTTTAGGGGGACAGACAGACTAGTCAGTAGAGACTGGGGATGGTATCTGGTCTGTATCATGATCTCAAGGCACTCCAGCACAGGAAGAGACTGTGCACTAGGACAAGAGGAGGTCAAATACCCACATTAGGGTGCCACATGGCCCCAGACCATATACCCACAGAGAAAAAAGTATAGAAATAAACAGTAGCATTGGAACTCAGATCCTCCAGGAGCAAAACACTGCCTTAGTTCCAACTTCGAGCCCAGTCTCAAATTTACAGAGAAATAAGCAGGGTTGAAATCCAAATTAAAGAGAGCCTTGCATTTCAGTTACCCTAAACTAGCAGCATATCCTAGTTAGCTGATAGTTTCAGAATCCAAAGCAATCTACTATTACTTAAACTTGAACCCAGGTAAAGAATTTGCAGAACTCAGCCTAGGAGAGCAATGATCAATTTTTGCCCTGGATCAAAATACTTTGGGAAAATAGCAAGTTGACAAGTCCCCTGAGCTGTCCCTGACAGCATGGTATAACAGAATACTCAATTCCCTAAGGAAACAGAAATGAAACCAACCAAGATCTTCCCTCCAGAAGTGTACACATCCTAGCCCTAGCATAAAGTCTGGATTCAAAAAGTAGGAAAAAATAAGGAAACAAAAAGAATTCCACCATAAAAAAGCTGTTATGGTTACAGGGACTCTTGAAAGACAAAGTCAGAAAAAGGAAATGACTCCAAAACAAGCAAAACCACAAAAAAAAAAAAACCCAAAACCAACAACCCTCAACTTGACCACAAACATAAACTAGAATTCCTAGAAGGGATTAAGAATTTTTTTTATAAAGTGTTGAAATGTTTTCATGAAATGAAGTGATGACGTTAGAGATAAAAATGGAAAGGAAATAGTCACTATGAGAATTAAGAGCTTGCCACAAGAAGTATAAAACCTTGCCCATGTAACAAACTCACTGAAAATTAGAATAGACTAGTGGGGGGAAAGGGACAATATATATGGAAAGTTTTCTGTTACAAGTCAGATGAAAAAGTCCCACAAAAGTATCCTCTCAATGTACAATAGCAAAGCAGATGTAATACTTCTTTTTTTAATGTCATTACTTAAAGTTATTTTTTCCAGGGCTTTTGGGTTCAGAATCTTGGATTGTCGACATCGGGCTCTGAGAAGACATAACCATCAAAGAGACAGTTGATTTGACTTGCCCAACAAATTCTGCCACCTGTCTCTCTTTCTAGGTGCCTTCCCACTTCAGTTAGATTAGTTGGCTTGCCCTACATAGGGCAGTTGGTGGAACTGGCTGGTCCTTTTGCAGCAGGAGTTGCTTCCCTACATTATGGCTTTGAAGGCTAAGTTGGAAGTAGGAATGGGCGTATGAGTACTGCCAGGCCAAAGGTCCTGTTTCTAGGGCTCTATTAGTGGTGGGTGGTTAGCTTGATAGTTCATAGTAGGACTGAGGAAAGTGGACCCTCTCCAAAATTTCTTCCCTTAATAATTGCTGTGGGGATTGGACTAGAAACAGGCCTGGCAGTTGCAGGGGCTGGGGTGGGAGGGTGCTATTCTCAAAGCTTTTGATTTCAGAGCCTTTGGCTATCTCCATCAAGGTCTGAAAGGAAACGAGAGTAAAGGATGGTGATAGTAGTTTGTCTTGCCTGAAACAAGCTGCCTGTCTTGTTCACAGTGCCTAATTTTTTCTTTTGAACACAGATGATGTGGAAATAAATTTTGCTCTACTATTCATATTTTAAAATTTTTTAGTATTTATTATACATATTTTAAATCAGGGATTTTGATCTTTTTCATTCTCAGTTAAGGGATGGGAGGGAAAGAGGGTAGATTTTTGCTGATTAAAAATAAAATATAATTTTTTGGAAAGAGAAGAGAATGTAAAAAAATACAAAGCCAGTAGGAAGGCACACTTATTTCCATCTTCATGTGATAACCAGTAAGCTGGCAGACAACTAATGAAAACAACAAACTTGCCAGAAGTTGCAAATTATGCAGAGCTTTGGGGAGGTCTACCTTAAGCTCACATGTAAGTTCTTCTCTCCTTTGACTTTTAAAAAAATGTTTTTATTGATACCTTCTTTTTCTTACAATTATTGTAGCTATCCCAAGTATCTCCCACCTCAGCTACCCTGAGAGTCGTGTCATATGACAAACAGTATTTTTGAGAAGAAAAAAAGTTGATAAATTGAGAAACTTGGAAAACCTGTGCCATGTATACCTATGGCCTTCCCAACTCCCCAAAGGCATATGATGAAGGCATCTTTTCATAGCTCTTCATTTGAGATCTCCTACCTGAGCTTTTTTTTTATTCTTTTATATTTACTATTGCTTTTTTGGTGTATTATTTCCATTTACATTGTTGTAGTAACTGTACCTGTTGTTTTCTTGACTCTGCTTATTTCATATAGGTTTTTCCTCTCTTTACTGCATTCATCTTATTGATTTTGTTACATGCCTCTCATGCTCTTCCTTACCAATATTTCTTTTTTCTTAAAGATTTCATTTATTTTGAGTTTTACAATTTTCCCCCTAATTTTACTTCCCTCCCCCTCCCCCTCACAGAATGCAATTTGCCAGTTTTTACATTATTTCCATGGTCTACATTGATCCAAATTGAATGTGATGAGAGAGAAATCATATACCAATAATTCTTTTCAACAATGATGGTACTCCAAGTGCATTACGAGATTAGTTTAATCAAGTATTTTATTCAGTATCATGTAACTACAGTGAGTCAAAAGAGAAATTTTTTGTGATATCTCATATTCTAGGGTAATTTGAAATAAATATTCTACATTTTCATAAACATTCCCACCATTTTTCCTGGTTTTTAATCAGCAGATCACCTAAGCCTTCATTGATGTCTCATGCCTAATTATGATTCACTGTGATGTAGGGGACTGATACTAGAATCCTGAAGGCTGTGCCAGGAAAGTATGAGCTCTAGCAGACAAGTCCTCCCAAGTTGGAATTCCAATACAGACCTGGTAAGGGACTGTAAATCTTTTGTTTGAATACCAAGTTAACTAACTTAAGAGAGAGACATGTCACTAGGTAGACTAGGGTGAAAAAATTTTAAGCCACAGTAACACTAGCATTCCAACTACCAAATTTTAGAGGTGTTGTAATCTGCACTGATGAAGGGAGTATTCACACTCGTAATGACAAATCCTAAGCATTTTGAAGTACCCAAAGATATGTCTTTGGGGAAAAACATCAAAAAACCATAATTCCCACTGAAAATAAGAACAAGAGAATTATTTATTAAAGGAGATGGGTACAGCTCTAAGGGAAGGGAAAATTAATTAATTAATTATGCTAGGACCAAGCAGGGCTCTAGTACGATCCCTGAAGTTATATCTAACTTACTGAGGTTACCTCAGGCCCTTGGCTTTAAGGTCTTATAGTTTCTGGGGTGGGGCATGGATGAAAAAACTAGGCTAAAGGCCTAAGTAACGAAAGGATGAGAGACCAGAATCAAAACATCAGAGAGATGTTAAATGAGAAATGTTGAGGTTTTGTTTAGAGGTAGTGATTTTGAGGCAGTTTTGTTTGTTTTCTCTCTAACCAATTCTCCAACCTGAGAATTGCCTCTAAAGGCTTATGAGGCAACTGATAACTTCGGACAATATCCACTCTAAGTTACACTATCTCTTCTAGGAAAATATGGAAAATGAAGGAGAAATTCTTCTATGGGGGAAAATCCATAATCCAAACAAACAAAAGTCTTTTTGTCCAGTTGATGACAGAGAGATTGGAAAATCAAAGGATCAGGGAATGGTCATTTTGATTCATGAAAAATTGGTAGTCTTTGGGACTCGAGTCTCAAAACAGTTTTCTATGTAGATGTAAACTACATCTCTTATCTCTAGTCTCTTATCCAGTCACTAATCATCTAGCTTGGGCTACTTTGTCCAGAAAATATGAATGAACATATCTAGTGCTTTGGTAGCATACTCTCTTCGTCTACATGATACTGCTTGGTTGGAGCTAATCTGTTCCATGGTCTGATTTTCTAAAAATGAATCATTTGAAAAGTAAACCTTCACAAGGTTGTTGTTAGAGAATATAGAACCTACAACCTCTAAAAAGAAGCTTAAGCCATTAAAACAATTACTCATGCAGTGACTCATAACTTGACATCTTTACTATTATTTTAACAACATTTTATAGCTCTTATTTACATTATTAGTGGCATAACAGGAACAACAGAGTACAAGAGACTTAAACCTCAATGTACTTTTAACACTCAATGAACAATTTACAAATTAAGGCTTATGCTTTATGTTCTCGGTCTAGTTTCTCTCATTGAGATCAATTTTCTATTATAGTTTCTGAAATGATGTGGCTTTAGTGGAGCTCAATATATGGACAGATGTTTTGAGATAATGTCATCTAAAACAAGCACTTCAATCAGCAATGGTCTTATCTCTTTATGTTAGTTTTACTGCCAATAACAGAACAAAAGTTACAGCATAGAGAAAAAGAAAACAGACCAAGAAAACTAGTTTTAAACAACTCAAGCAACTTATGGCTAATATAGCAGCATAAAAATCTCCAAAATGAAAAAAATTTCAGATTATTCTAAAACTGCAATGAATTGGATAATTTACTCATGACATTTGCATTTTTTTCATCTAGATAGCAAACTGAAACTTCATAACACATGAACATGAAAAGTTTTCTTTAATAATGCTACTCCCGGGGTGGCTAGGTGGCACAGTAGATAAAGCACTGGCCCTGGAGTCAGAAGTACCTGGGTTCAAATCCAGTCTCAGACACTTAATAATTAGCTAGCTGTGTGGCTTTGGGCAAGCCACTTAACCCCATTTGCCTTGCAAAAACCTAAAAAAAAATAATGCTACTCCCAACCCCTGCCTTGTCTCTATGGGAATAGTTTTTGACTTAGGGAGAGTAGCTTATTGCTGCAGCTCTGGAATTAGAACTTGCAAAAGTGATAGCCTGAATTTTTGGTCTTGTAAAGGAAATCAGTAGCTACAAACTTGATTGAAACTTTTTCTTTGTTTTGGTATCCTTAGTACTTCACACATTGACACCCAACAATCCTTTAAAGAATTTAATTGATTTTAAGTTATAGGCATGATATACTAGGTACAAAGAGGAAAAAATACCAGTAATTTTGTGAGAAAATATAACAGACCACTCACTGACTTGAAAATATTCAGTGACAACCAAGGACAGAACAGGAGATGTATTTGTCCTTCATTCTCAAAGAGGACCAAAGATAACACCAGCATATGACTCGTATGTGAACTGGATTGAAGTGAGGCAGAGCTGCACAAAGTTATCAGCCTCACTCTCTCTTTCACAGTCACCGAAATACAGCAGCAAGACAAGAGTCAAGGTGCCTGGCAATGGCCTGGGATGCTGTGGATGACCTTGGGTCTTCAATTTCTGCCCAAACTCTAAGTGCTCTACAACACCTGCTGCAGTTGCCTTCAAAGCCACTGAAACAAATTCTTCTTATCTGACCATTCCACCAGATGAAGCCTTCACATTCTTGGGGTAAACATCTCCCTACCTCACCTACAGGTTTAAGACCTATGGTTGACCCTCAGCCCAGTTTAGCCTGTCTACTGAGATGGTTTTTTATCAGAACATAATTACTGCACATGCTACAGCTTCTTGTGAGTGTTGGATGGATCAGGTGGATACCAAAGGTAGATATGCAGCATACCACAGGTGCTAATCCTCTGGTGAATACCCTCATAGATTCTGGAGATCTATGGTAGCTGGTATGTTACATTAAGGATGAGCTTGCTGTACAATCTTGGCTAAGTCTCCCATCCTCTTTCTGTTTTCTATTTCTCTTCTTTGAGAAGAAACAACTTTGAAAATGATGAGATTGGGGAGTGTTTGTCGTAGCTTGTCTCTAAAGAATTAATGATTGAAGGCATTTCTAAAACAAAACAATGGCATTTATTAAGAATCACACAACTAGCAGGCTCTGCTCCCTAGGGGAGATAGGGTGCTGAACTGAGTGAAACTAGGCAAAGTCAAACACAATTCTTTTGGGGGTTCATGCTCTCTAGTGGTCTCTGCTCCTTAAAGGAGGTAAAGTGCTAAGAAATTCTGCGGATCTGGTCCATTTCATGATCACCAGGTCATGGAAGCAAAGTTGGTGACAATCTGCAGACTAGGTTCTTTGAAGGAGTAGCTGCCTAATGGAGCAAGACAAGGATTTTTAAAGTGTCAGTATGGCTATGTTTTCAATAGGAAGTACAGGGAGAAGTTTGTTGCTATGAGAAGATCATACAACCTTGGTGGAATTATGCATGTAGTTGGCCAGAATGCATACAGAAAAGCCCACTGTATGATAATAATATTATGATTAGCTTGCCTTCATCATAAGCTCACCCAAAGTCAATAAAAAAAGGTAGTGGGCAGGTGTTGCTCTAGGGAAAGTCCCTTCTGTGATTTATGAGCCAGGGTCCAGGTTAGCACCCTGCTGATGCTGCTTTCTTTTTAATTTTTTTTTTATTTTAGGCAATGGGGTTAAGTGACTTGCCCAAGGTCACACAGCTAGGCAATTATTAAGTGTCTGAGGCCGTATTTGAACTCAGGTACTCCTGACTCCAGGGCTGGTGTTCTATGCACTGCACCACCTAGCCACCCCCTGATGCTGCTTTCTTATTGGTTGGCTTCTAAACAGGATTGTGTGGCCAAGAGGTGCATACTTTTCTACTCTATTGGAACCCCATGAGGGGATCAGGAAATTGGATCTGGGGTATTGGGTAGATCCCATCACCTCTATATTTTTCCTGTTTTGGATCCATGATTTCACTATTAGGTTTTTATGTTATTGGTTTACATAAATTTTGGGAAGAGACAACAGGAATCGAGGATGAAGGGAGATGGGATTCATTCTACAAGATGCAATAAAACCGAGACATTACTATGTCCAAGTCCGGAAGAACAGGTTGTCATATTCGTGGCATAATTTGAGGGCAGCATTTGGATGTCCCTCAAAATGCATCCTCCTATCCCAAATAGCATACCACATACTAATCTACCACAACGTTCCACATTGGAGTCATTACTTTAGGTTAAAACATTTCCTTTTCTAGGGGCTCTATAATAAAATGCAAATGTATTGACCTATTTTCAGATACTACTATCACTTAGTTCATCAGATGAACTCAATTCACTGAGCAGAGCTCTGCGACTCTTAAGACATACAAGAGGCTAGGTGAAGTATAGGTATAGAGGACTGGGATGCCTTTGGAGAGAGAGATGTCCTGGGAAAATCGAAGGTACTAGGTGCTTCAGGTAAGGGACTCCTCAAAGAGAAAGAGAGGTAGTTCTGGGTACCTAAAATTCATCTACATCAAAAGGCAAACCTTATCAGTGTAACAAATCAAGCAACTGCTCTCCAATTCAAGAACTTCCTGCTCAGAGTAAGTACTCTAGGCTTTGATTAGGTAATGAGAATGGGGGAGATGGGAAATGACAAGGACACTAAGGGTGTATCTACATAAGGAATTGTGAAACAACTGCTATTTTTTCTAAGATGTCAGGAAATTCTAGGTGATACTCTGGCAAGCCCATTATAGTTCAGGCTGGTCTCCTTTCCTTTTTGACTGGTACCAATGGCATTGCAGAGGAAGGAACCAAACAGGTCTTCCTGGTCTTGGATGTCTTCACAGGTGCTCCCTGCACACACAAGGTTCTCCACCCATGAAGTAAAAAACCTAGTCAAAATTTCAAAGAATTTTTTTTCATTACAATTCTCAAGAAATATTTTCAGTGGTGACAACAGTTGGGAATTTGCAAATTGCTCAGTTTAGTTTAATTATCTGTATCTATATGACTTTTACATATCTAGACATAGGTATAATAACAATAGAATTTATATTGTGTGCTATATAATTTGAGGCTCACAAGAACCCTAAGAAATAGGTACCAAATGTAACTTAGAAGAAGATTGATTCCAAGAGATTCTAGTCTTGTATTTCAATGAAATACAGTGAACTAAAGCATTTTAGTTGAGGAAATAAGACAGTAGTTGCAATGGTCTGGTCTCTCCAAACTGAGATGATCTGAAATCAAGAGCTGTAGAGTGTCCTACAAATCAATTAGTTTTTATTTGACAGATAAAGAATCTGAAGCTTAGAGATTCTAAATGGCTTATTCATAGTCACACAATTTTTAAATATAAAGATTGTGGGGGGGGCAGCAGGCCTTCTGAATTCTGTTCTTTAGCAGCACCAGCTCTAGTCTGGAAGCCTGACAAATGACTACCACTTCAGGCCTGGTTTTCATCTGTTAAAGAAGGACTAAATAATCATATAGGAACAGAGAGAAACCTAGAATTTTTTTATACTGCTTCATTTCCTCAGACAAGATGTTTGATTTCACTGAATATCATATATAACTATATAAATAAGATAAGAATCTTTTCTTATTTAAGAATGCCATCAGGAGCAGCTAGGTGGTGCAATGCACAGAGCACCTGCCTTGGAGTCAGGAGGACCTGAGTTCAAATTTGTCTTCACTTAATAATTGCCTAGCTGTATGGCCTCGGGCAAGCCATTTAACCCCATTTGTCTTGCAAAAACCTAAAAAAAAGAATACCATCTACTTGATGATCCCCTTGTAAGATATTCTCCATCTCCCCTCTCACCCTTTGCCTCCTCATCTCTGTTTCTTGGTACCACTAGGCATCCATATTTCCCTTCAAGGCTCAAAAACCAGAAGCTTCCTCCTCCTCCTCCAAGTATAAATATTTCTCTTTACCCCACCCCTTCAAATTGCTTCATATTTATTTTGCATTTAAGTATCTCTGTACATATTCCCCCCCCCCCCCCGTAGAATTTAAGCTTCTTGAAGGAAGAAATGTTGCTTTTGTCTTTGTATTCCCCAGTACAGGGTCTAGTATATAACAGGAACTGAGCACCATAGGGCATATGCTTAGTACCGATTAGATTGTTGAAGTCAATTAACAAAGACAAATATTAGAGAAAGAGTTGGCTAAAGGCTATTTGGAATAAAATACTGCGTTGAAAAAACAGAGCAATCAATCAGAGAATCAAAAAAACATTCATTAAGCACAAGTACGTGTCAGAGTTGGGAATACAAACAAAAGACAATTCCTGCCTTCAAGGAGCTTCCATTCTCTTGGAAGAAGACATTGAGTATAAGGGCACTAGAATATAGGTGAGGATCTACAGAAGCATGGCAGGCTAGAGATCTATCAGTGTATCCAGCTATGACTTGGAATGTTCTACCACTGATCAAGCGCAAACAGGCCATGAGAACATTTGGGGGTAGATTCTCTAAATTTGCGTAGCCCGCATTTCTTCTGAGCTACGTTAATTCTCCTTTGCTCATAGAGCACCACTTGGCTACCATGCTAGGTGGCCCTTTGTCAACATCTCCTGTGTTGCCCAATCAATTCCAAAATTTCTGTTTATATTTTAGCTATTAACTACTATACAACCCTATCTCCCTAAAAGTAAAGGAAAACTTCATTAAAGTTAAGCTTAGTTCAGTCAAAATCAATTCTAATATATCATTAATCTACTGACTCTCAGTCCCCAGAAAAATAATGGATGAATTTTCATCATCTCTATGGAAGATAGGTCCAGGAAATTC
This sequence comes from Macrotis lagotis, assembly GCF_037893015.1. NCBI lineage: Eukaryota > Metazoa > Chordata > Mammalia > Peramelemorphia > Peramelidae > Macrotis > Macrotis lagotis. The sequence continues at coordinate 54,486,065 of NC_133666.1, forward strand.
CCTGAACAAGTTTTACTTTCTTTGACATTACTACTGACTGGCTCTTTACAAATACATTCCCTTTCAGGTTTTTTGCTAATATATTCCATTTCACAGGCAGAGGGAAAGAATGGACACATACAATCTGATATATACACATTTCTCTTACAACAACATCACAGAATGATTGGATATCATTTCCTCTACCATTGTGATAAAAAACTTAGGTCACAGCATTCACCTCTATAAAGCAGTAGCCTTAAATTCTATATTCCTCTCAAAACAATACCCTAAATAATTCTTGGGTTTACTGTTTTTATTTTTTTTTTTACTTAAGGCCTGAATAATGGTGTGTTTGAATTTCTAAAGGATCATATCTTGGATTATTGGTGCTATATGCTTAGCTTTTTTTTTTTTTTTTGCAAGGCAATCAGAGCTAAATGACTTACTCAGGGTTATACAGCTATTAGGTTTAATGCTGTACTTTAAAAAAAAAGACAAATGTGTACTTCCCAAATTACTCATGATCTTATTTTTAGTGGTTCTAAAGTATCTGTGTATGCCTGGATGAAGACTCATATCCTCTGAAATCAAGATATAATTGGGACTCTCCTCTTTAATGCTGATTCTAGTCCATAAATGGTAAATACTAAGTTTATTAACTGGGTTAAATTCCTCCATCCAAATGTTCCAAACTCCCTGTAACCCAACCTGTAATGAGAAATGAGCCCCAGAGAGACAGAGATCCTTTGCAATCAACTGATTGTGTGTGCATGTGTTTGACTTGAATTAACTAGAGAAAATAACAGGCAAATTGACAGTCATCAGAGGAGTTTTGATGTACAGGAATATTGCTGTATATTTACCAGAAGTCTTAGCTTAGCCTTGGATATTTTGGAGAAGACAGTATCTCTGGCTGGATACACAATTCATTTCTGTAGACAAGTATATCAACTTACCAGGTCAGTTCACTTTTCCTTCCATGGCTACAGTGAAGCCAAAGTAAACTACAGAGATGGTAGGAGGGAGATGGCAATAAATAGGGCCCAGACAGTTAGACTCTTAGTGGCAACCTACCTCCAACAAAGTCTGGGAGACAGTGATCTTTAAGTAGATTCTCACTTTTCCTAATTTAAAATAAGTGATTAAAAACCCCCTTGTTTCATATATGTATAGAATATCCCACAATATACTACAAGAATATACCACAACCACCTACCCCCCATCCCCACACACAAAGAATTGGTGTTTCTTGAAGCAATGAGACTATCTAAACTTATATTTGAAACAATCAGAACTAGAGAATGTTGGACATATTAACAGCAACAAGTGTGATGATCAACTGTGATGGACTTAGCTCCTCTCAGTAGTTCAGTGACCAAGACAATTATAAAAGACTTGTGATAGAAAATATCATCCACATTTAGAGAAAAGCTATGGAGTCTGAATGCAGACCAAAGCACACTATTTTCACTTTTTAAAAGTTGTTATATGTTTTTTCTTTTTCTTATTTTTTCCCTTTTCATTCTGATTCTTCTTTCACGACATGACCAATATGAAAATATGGTGAACATGATTATACATGTATATGGGGAGGGGGGAGAGAAGGGAGGAAGGTAGAAAAATGTGGAACTCAAAAATTTACAAAAAGATGAATATTGCAAACTGTCCTCACATGTAATTGAAAAAATAAAATAGCATTAAAAATAAAAAGCTCTCCCTAATTTAACTTCCATCCCTCTTGCCAGTCTTATTTCATATGCTATTATAACCAGACCTATATTAAAAGCTTTTTCAGTTTGGTTTTACTCTGGTGACATATCCTTTCAGAACTGAGAAAACGGAGGAGTTATCTAATTTAGGAAGGATCTTCTTATAAAATCAGTTAGTCAGTTGATAAGAAATGACCCCCTTCAGAACTAGCTCTAAAAACAGCAACATGAAAACTATGATGCTTGGGACAGTGCCCCTCCACCCGAGGATCAAAGTAAAACTGTAATATAAAGCCAAGAGGTTGGAAAATGAGTAAACAACAATAACAACAAAGAATCTTACCACAGGAACTTGACATGACAGCAGGGAAGATCAGATTACAAACTCAGAAGAAGAAAATGAAGTCAAAACAACCCACATGCAAAGCTTCAAAAAATGTGAATTGGACACAGGATCCAAAAGAATTTCTGGAAGAGCTCAAAAAGATTTTTAAAAACCAAATAAGAGAAATGGAGGAAAAATTGAGGAAAAAAATGAGAGTGATGCAAGAAAATTATGAAGAGAGTCAATAGCTTGGGAAAGGAGGCACAAAAAATACTGAAGAAAATATCAACTTAAAAAACAGAGTTGACCAATTGGAAAGAGGTATAAAAATTCACTGAAGAAAAAAACTCTTTAAAAAGTAGAATTGGTCAAATGGAAAAAGAGGTACAAAAGTACACTGAAGAAAATAATTCCTTAAAAATTAGAACTGGGCAACTGGAAGCTATAACTCCATGAGATATCAAGATTCAGTATCCACAGATAGAGGGCACAGGTATAAGTTGAATAAGATTTTCAAAAAAAATATAATTAAGGGATGAAAAAGATATACAAGGAGAAGGGGGAAAGGAGAGGCACTAAATTGTAAGTGGGGCAAATTACCTTGCATAAAAGAGGTGCAAAGGAAGAGCTCTTACAGTGGAGAGGAATATGGAGGGGGGTGAAGGGCGATGCTTGAATATTACTGCAATAAGAACTGGCTCAAAGAGGGAATACCATTGAAATCTATTCTGCCCTACAGCGAAGTAGGAGAGAAGGAGGATAAGCAAAAGGAAGTCTGAGAGAAGACTGGAGGAGATAGTGGTCAGAAGCAAAATACTTATGAAGGTGAAGGGAGGGAGGAAGGGAGGGGGAGAGGGGGAGAGAGAGAGAGAGCCAAAGATAAGGGGAAAATAGTATGGAGGGAAATATATAGCCAGTAATCATAACTATGAATATGAATGGAATGAATTCACCTATAAAATAGAAGTGGATAGTAGAGTAGTAGATTATAAACCAGAATTCAAAAATATGCGTTTACAAGAAACAAACTTGAAGCAGAATGTCACACGGTAAATGTAAGGGTCTAGAGCAGCATCTATTAAGCTTCAGAATAAATTTTAAAAAATAATAAGCAGGGGTAGCAATCATGATACCAGATTAAAGCATAAAGCAAAAATAGATCTATTTAAAGAGATAAAAGCAGGGAAACTATATTTTAATAAGAGGTTCAATAGACAATGAATTCATAGCAATACTAAACACGTGTGAACCAAGTGACAGTAACCAAATTCTTAAAGGAAAAGTTAAATGAGCTACAGAAGGAAATAGATTATTATACTAAAACTGTTCTTTTTTTAAGAAAGATTTTATTTATTTTGAGTGTTACTGATTTTCCCCCCATTCTTGCTTCCCTCCCCCCACCCCCCACAGAAGGCATTCTGTTAGTCTTTACATTGGTTCCATGTTACTAAAACTATTCTACTATGGGATCTCGGATTTCCCCCTCTCAAAACAAGATGAATCTAACCAAAAACTTAAAAGAAAGTAGTTAAGGAGATAAATGGAATTTTAGAAAAGTTAGATATAATAGACTCCTGGAGAAAAGTGAATGGGAAAAGAAAGAAATATCCCTTTTTCTAAGTAATACATGGCATCTACCAAAATTGGTCCTTTATTGAGACATAAAAACCTCTAAACCAAATGCTGAAAAGCAGAAATCCTAAATATCTTCTTTTCAGATCATAATTCAGTAAAAATTACAGTCAATAAAGGGCTGTGGAGATATAGTTTAAAAATTAAATGGAAACTAAATAATCCAGTACAAAAGAATGATTATATAAAAGAAGAAAGCACTGAAACAATCAATAATTTCATTAAAAAAGAATGACAATGAGACAACTTACCAAAATTTATGGGATGCAGTCAAAGTAGGAGTATCTCTAAATGCATATATCAATAAGATAGAAAAAGAAGAGATCAATGGATTGGGCATGCAATTAACAAAATTAGAAAAAGGACAAAATTAGAATCCCCAAATTGAAAATCCTGGAAAATCAATCAAAAGAGAGAGTAAGAAAATTGAAAGTAAGAAAACTATTGAAATAATAAATAAAACTAGGAACTGGTTTTATGGGTAAAAAACAATTATCTTTCTTTTTTTTCTTTGAGGTAAAAAAACAATAAAATAGATAAATCAGTGGTCAATTTGATTTTTTTTTAAAAAGGGTTAAAAATGAAAAGGGTGAATTTACCACCAATGAAGGGAAAATTCAAATAAATAAGTTCCTAATAGGAGTTACTTTGCCCAATTATATGCCAATAAATCTAAGTGAAATAGATGAATATTTACAAAAATATATTGCTCATATTAACAAAAGAGGAAATCAAATACTTTAACACTACCTTAGAAAAAGAAATTGAGCAAGCCATCAGTGAGCTGCCTAACTAAAAATCCCCAGGACCAGATGGATTCACAAGTGAATTTTGTCAAACATTTAATAAATAATTAATTCCTATCCTATATAAACTATTTGGGAAAATAGGAAAAGAAGTCCTACCAAACTCCTTTTATGACACAAATATGGTACTAATACCTAAACCAGAAAGAGCAAAAAACAGAGAAAGAAAACTATAGACAGGGCGGCTAGGTGGCGCAGTGGATAAAGCACCAGCCCTGGAGTCAGGAGTACCTGGGTTCAAATCCGACCTCAGACACTTAATAATTACCTAGCTGTGTGGCCTTGGGCAAGCCACTTAACCCCATTTGCCTTGCAAAAACCTAAAAAAAAAAGAAAAGAAAACTATAGACATTTTTCTAATGAATACTGATGTAAAATTTTTAAATAAAGAAAACAAGTTATTGGAGAATAATGAAACACTAACTTTTGTGTCAAATACTCAAAAGGGAAGCTCAGAAACAAAAGAAGTTAATGTGGACAAGAAGAGTTAGACTTTATGGAAGCTGTGAGAGTCAAGTAAGGTCTTGGAGAAATATGACAATTATACTTTCCATTAGACTATCACCCTTTGATAATACTACTTCTGCACACATCACTGTTTCATACAGTAATCCACAAGGTCCTTTAGAGTACGATAATTATGTACTTTTGTTTGTTGTAAATACACCAAGTACAGGCATTTATTTGAATGTTTTAAATGCACTATTTAGCATGAACCACATCAGGGGTTAGGGACTAGACATTTCAAAAAAAGTACAATCATATTGGGAGGGGTGAGGTATATCTGTCCATTTCTCTGTAAATTTCTTTCAGAGAACACTATCAATTTAAAAAAAAACCCATGACTTTAGAAGAAAATTATTCTCCAGCTTTTTACACCTATGGAACTCTTGTTCAAGAAAAAATATTCCACAGAATACACAGCCTACTAGCTGTTGTTTTTCTTCCAAAGAGCCCCAACAAAGATAGCCCTGTTTTTGAGGAACCACTTATGAGGTGATGCCTCAACTTTTTCCAAAACCTCATGGGTCTCCAGTCTCCAGCATTCATTTCCTTGTGTTCCACAACGCTGCTGAAGTAATTTTTCCTAAAGCACAGGTCTAACGATATCACTCTACTTCTCACAAAACTAAAGGGGTTCCTGATTGCTTTGAGCATCAAATAGAACTTCTGTCTGACATTCAAAGTTATTTCCAACTTGTCTGATAACAGCTCTAGTACTCCTAAAATGTTCAAAAGTCATCATTGTCTCTGTTTTTTGCCTTCTCTGCAACTGGATCTGGGAATATCAAAACTATCTTTGTCTTTGTCTACAGTTTCAGAAGCACCAAAACCTAACATTAATATGTTTTAAGGATACAACTTGCTCAGGGTCTAGCCAATCTCTCTCAATGGTTCCCCTCCCTCTCTTTAGTGGAGCTCCACTTTGATGATCCAGATCTTCTCATTTGAAAACAGCTTCCTCCAAGTTACATCTTTTTCATTTCCCCCTGTGTTTTCCAAATCCTGCCTCTTACTTTCTCCTGACTTTAATGTGGAATCGTAAAATATCATCCTGTAGAACATTTTGTTTATTAGATTGTGTGGAAACACATTATGTATAACATATAATTGCGAAGGCATATCTGATGAGACATTGATAAAGTGATAGCTCTGCTCTAAGAGTTGGGAGTTTGAAAATGACTAAATCTTTTATTAGGTATATTAGGGTGGCAGAATTGTACATGGAAAAATTATTTGTTGAGTAGCTTATTTCTCACATTTCAGACTGCTGTAGTAAATATGATTTAGCATGAACTTGCATTGTTATTGGGTCTGTGCCTACAGAAACTGCCCTGGTAATGTGTTTATATGACACATAATTAGGAGCATGCTATAACTTGTTCTCGGCTATGAGACACATCAATTTGAACAAGCTGCAATATCCAAGCATAAATTAAGACCCATGTTAATCATTATGTCTGACAAATTTCCTTGGTTTTAAGAACAGTGGTCATCCTCTTAAACCATAATGTGTTTGTAAAAGAAGTATGAGGATTGTGACTAGAGAGCATTAAAGAAAATATCATTTGAGATGGATTCCTCAGTCTACTCTCTAATAGCAATCAAAACATGACAAAATTCGATTTCATTTCAGATCAAGCCCCAGTAGATTCTTTATCTTTCAGAATGTGAATGGTGTTCACCACCACCTTCACTGCCACTACCACCAGGGGATATGATAATTCATTCAGACCACTAGGGCCCATGGACCAAACTGCACTCTTCTCATGCTTTCTCCAAGTCCTTCAACAGATATGAATTGGTCTAACCTTCCAGAAAACTATGTGTAATTAGGTAATTGTGCTATTCACACCTTGATTCAATGATCCCACTATAGACAATATAACACCAAAGAGGTCAAAGGCAAAGAAAAGCTCCAGAGATTCCAAAATACTAACAGAAACATATTCTGTGGGAGAACAAAAGGAAAGCTAAGTAGATGCCCATTAAGTGGAAAAATCATTCAATCAACAAGCATTTATTAAGTTTACTATGTGCTTGTTGCTATGCAAAGTACTGAAAATACAAATAGAAGCAGAAAGACAGCTCCAGATGTTAAAGAGCTCAGAGTTTAATGTATAAACAAACCTATCTTATAGGAGTGTTAAGGATTTTCCCTGAGACCTTAGGTAACTGCTGCTGCCACCACCACCAATTTAGGGAGGTGCAATAATTCATTGAGCCCAACTAGGGACAATGGACCAAAACAGTCTCCACAGAGTATAAAGCTGACCATGTCCATTCACCTCCTATAAATTCATTAAATATTGATTGTGCACCTCACACTGGGCTAAATGCTTAGGATAACAAAAGGCAAATGCCTTCCAGGAGTTCCCAATCAGATGGAGAAGACAACATGCAAATAAACCTTTACCAAAAAAATCTAAGGATAGAGAGGCTAGGTGGCACAGTGGATAGAGCACCAGCCCTGGAGTCTGGAGTACCTGAGTTCAAATCCGACCTCAGACATTTAATAATTACCTAGCTGTGTGGCCTTGGGCAAGCCATTTAACCCCATTTGCCTTGCAAAAAACCTTAAAAAATTTAAAAATCTAAGGAAAAATAAAAAATATTTATCAGAGGAAAAGCAGTAGAATTAATAGGGACTAAGTGAAAAATACTTTCTGTAAAATATAAGATTTCATTTGGAACTTAAAAGAAACCAAAGAAATCAGGAGGCAGAAGTGAGGAGGGAAAACATTCTAGGAATAGGGGACAATCAAAAAAAATGCTTGATGATAAAGATAGAATAGAAAGGGGAGTAGGGTAGCAGGTTGGGAAGGCTCAAAGAGAGGTGATAGTCATTGGATTTTATATGGTAAGAAGTTGACATGATCAAACTAGCACTTTACAGTTATTTTGACAGCTAAGTGAAGGACAGTCTAGAGTGGAGAGAGACTTGTGGCAAGGAGCCCAACTAGTGGGTATCAAGAAATGAGGAGCTGCACCAGGGTGGTGGCAATGCCAGAGGAGAAAAAAGGGAAATATACCAGAGATGTTATAAAGATAAAAATCAACAAGCCTTAGAAACAGATCAGATATGGGGGCGGGGGGCTTGGGGGGGGGGTGAGAGTGAGGGATTGAGGATGATGCCTGTGTTACCTGGTGGATGATAGTGCCCTTAGTAGTAAAAAGGAAGTTTGAAAGTGGGAAGAATTTGAAGGGAAAGATAATGAGTTGAGTTTTTGACATACTGAGTTTAAGACAACTACAGGACAATTAGTTTGAAATGCTCAACAGGTGATTGAGGATAGGAGAATGGAGGTCAGCAAAGAGGTTAGGACTGTAGAAATAAATGTGAAAAGCATCAGCATAGAAATGATCATTGCATACACAGAAGCTGCTGAGATAGCAAAGCAAAACAGTACAAAGAGAGAATCAAAAGAGGGTCCATAATAGAGACCTGTGAAACCCCATGATTTGTGGAAGTGACCTGGATAAAAATCCAGCAAAGGGGATTTGAGTAGTGGTCAGACAAGTAAGAATAGAACCAGAGAATGTAGTATCTCAAAAACCTAGAAAGTGATCAAGGAGAAGAGAGTAATCAAAAGTGTCAAAGATTGCATTGAGGTCAAGAAGGATGAGGATGATGAGGATGAAGAAAAGATCAGTGGATTTGGGGGTCTATGTTGAAATTCAGACTCTACCTTTCACTGCATTTGTGACCTTAAGTAAAGTCACTAAGTTGCTGTGGATCTCAGTTTCCTCAGCTATAAAATGAGTAGTTTGGACAGGATAGCCTTTAAGTCAACTTCTAAAACTGTCTATGATTTTATAATTTAATTCATTGCTATCAGTATAGAAATCCAGGGAGCATAGCATTGGGAGAAAAGTTTGGGCTGATAAACTTCTACTCTCATATATGCCTCATATAATCTACTAAAAGTAAAAGAGTAAAATGATATTTTACTTAGGAAATTTCAACATAGTCATTCTTTATATGCTTCACTCAACAGCCTCTAAATAAATTTATGCAGTAGCTTTTGATTGAAAATAACATTCTCATTTCATTTATGATTTTATTTCATGTTTAGTCACATAGCCACATCAAATAGGTCTTTCTTCTATCAAAAATGCTGGAAGGTAGGAATTCTAACTTGCTTTGTAAATAGCATGCAGTCCAGTAGCATACAAAAAAGAATGTTATGATGATGATAAACTTAATATATTCATATTTTTAAATGACTATTGTCTTCCTTTTCCCCTTATTTACAAATATATTGACCTTGGCACTACATGCTTAATCAGAGGCACCATTAGTTTGGTTGATTGTTTAACAATCAATCAGGTTATCAGCAATGTGTCTAACCCAGTTTTAATGACTGAATGCCATCTGGTTGGAGTCATAGTATTTATAGAATGGTAGAGCTGAAAGATATTTTAGAGATCTAGAATAATCCCTTTATCATCCTTAGGCAGAAACCAAAGTACTGAGAGGTAAGTCAACAAGAAGTTTATTAAGCAATTGGCATATAACAGGCATTGTGCTAAGTGATATGGATACAAAGAAAGTTAAAAAATCTGCTCACTGCATGTAGCAAGTTCTCATGCTACTGGGAGAAAGAATTATGTAAACAATTAGGTACAAAATGGGAAGTAATCTCAGACACAAGGCATTAGCAGTGAGGGGAACCATGAAAATCCTTTTACAGAAGGAAAGACTGGAGATGAGTCTTGAAAGAAGTTAGAAAGCAGAGATAAAGAGAGCTTGCCATGTCTTAGAGATAACCAGTGAAAAGGCACAGTGAATGGATAAAGCATTATGTTTGAATAACAGAATGAAGGTTGTGTGACTGGATCACAGAGTACATGGAAAGTGCAAGATTAAAGGTAAAACCAGGTCAGGTTGTGAAGGGCCTTCAGAGGCCCAAGAAGGTTTATATTTGATTCTAGAGATGATAAGAAACCCATCAATGTTTACTAAATGGGGTAAAGGGGGGGGGTGCAGGTGGGGAGATTGTAGGTAGGGGGGGAGGTTGTGACCACACCTGTGCTTTAAGAAATTTGATTTGACAGATGGGTGTTGTACAACCTGGAATGAGAAGAGACTGGAGGCAGTGATCAATTAGAATGCTATTGAAATAGTCCAGGTGAGAGGTGATAATTAGAAGGATAATGGTACCTTGGACAGTAATAGGAAAGTAGGGAAAGAAGAAAGATTTGGAGGAAAGATAAAATTCAATTTCAGATATGCTGAGTTTAAGATATTTAATAGGCAATTGGGAATGTAACAATGGAGGACAGGACAGACATTAGGGCCAAATAAATTAATAAATGTGATTATATATATATATATATATATATATATATATATATATATAGAGAGAGAGAGAGAGAGAGAGAGAGAGAGAGAGAGATGATAACTGAATCCATGGGAGCTGAAGTAATCACCAAGTGAGATAGTATAGGGAAAGAAGAGATGAATTTCTAGGACAGAACCTTGGAAGATACCACAATTAGTGGATCTGACTTGTAGGACAATTGATCAGAGGAAACCAACTTGAAAATGGGCCATCAGACAGGTAGAAGGAAAGTCAGGAAAGAGAAATGCCAACAAAATCTAGAGAGGAAAAGGGTATGTGGGAAAAGAAAGAGACTGATAATGTCAAAGGTTGAAAGGAGTTCAAGAAATATAAGTACTAAGAAAAAGCCAATAGATTTGACAATTAGGAGATCACTGGTAACTCTGGATAGAGTAATTTCAAGTGGATGATGGGGATAGAAGTTCAACTACAGAGAAGAGAAGATGAAATGATGGCATCTATTGTAGATGGTTTTCGTAAGGAATTTGCAATGACCTAAGAATTAATTGGATCATAAACAATGTGTCTCACTCAGTTTTAATGACTAAATGTCATATGGTTAGTCATAGCATTACAGAATATTAGAACTGGAAGATACCTTGGAGATCTTTTCCAACTGCCATTTTTTTGCAGAAGCTTAGCCCAGGTTGCACAGGTAGCTAGTTATCAAATCAAGGTTCTAGACTCTTTCTACTATACCATTACTTAAGTCTTTTTAGAAGTCAAAACAGTCTAATTATGTTGTTAGTTGCCATAATTGAATCAGATGGATTAATTGGTAATGAATTGCTTCCTATTGGCTCAGAAATAATTAATGGACAAAACAATCAACCTAACCTGACTGGTTGGCATCAACTTTATTGGAGGCACCTTGTAGATATGGCTTTAGTTATAAAAAAGGAACTTTTGGCTCTTATTCCAAGTGATTACAATTTATATAAAACAAACTATGCTTCCTAATACACGGTTGATATTTTAATTTTGCTTTTTCTCTTTATTACTAAGACTGCAATAACATTTTCAAAATTCAAGAATGTCTCGACAGTTACTTTCATAAAGGGGGCTAGTGCTTTTCTTCCAGGTACTGATCATTAGACTATGTGCACTATAGAATCAGAGTTGTTGGCTATAGGAGATATTCTAAAATTCTACAATGTATTTTATCTACTTAGACAGGGAGTAATCTTGGGCCAAATTCCAGTAGGCAAAATAAGAAATCATTATCTTAGGATCTGCTGTTCCAACTTAGCTTGTCTCACCTGAGTTATCTGATTAGTTCCTTGTTTGGGTGAAAAATGATTTTAAAACAATATTCCAATAATGAAAAGCAGAGGAGTTGAAACCTAGACAGGTGTTAGTCATGCTCTCTAGAACAAGCACATCAAGTCTTCCAGGCCATTACACTCTACTGTGCAAACAGAGAGTTTAAATATGTGGATATGAAAGCTGACGACTTCCTTGTGAATGTGTATATTGGGAGCGCTTTAAGTGGGAATTAATGAGCCAATAGTTTCAAATGATTCCTTTGCTGCTTTTAGAGCCTGTGATGCAGATACATATTCATGACTTTGTAACAGGTGAATCGAGTCATTAGGAGCTGTCATGTCATGGGAAAGCTGCCTATGGACTGCAGAAGAGAAGTGGTGAGGCATTCTCAATGAGTATGAGGAAGGGATTGCTAGAAGAAGCAGGAAGACAAAAAATAAACGGTGTCAATCCCTTGTCCCTCTTGGCTCCCCAGCTGCTTTGCACTCTTGGGCAAAAGTGACAATCTGTTCCTGCTCTTCTTCAATAGATAGGCAAGCTGTGTAAGAAAGGAAATACCTAAAGGGCTGTAGATAGGCCTCAGTTATAATCCCCAGCAAGCTCTGGTAAACGAAGTGGCCTTTTCCCCTTCATTCCCAAGTCAGGAATATTGCCACTATCTTACCTTTCCAATACATCCACTGCTTCTGACTTTGGGAGGATTACTGAAAATGGACAACAAAACGAGAACTTAATATTATGAACATTTAAGGCATTTATAGCAATTTCATGGAGCTCACAGCCTCAAAATCATAGAATTTCAGAGATGGAAGTGCATTAGAGACCTATTCAGGCTGACCTGTATCTGAAGAGAAATACCCTGAACAATTATCCCTCACAATTTTTTATCACACCTCTTACTGAAGTCCTTCAATGCTAGAAAACCAATTTCCTTCTAAAACATTCTGTTTTACTTTTGTTCTTAATCAATCAATAAAGAAAACATTTTTTTAATTGATTTCTGCATGCTGGAGACTGAATCTACAAAGAAAGGTAAAAAGATCCCTGCTTTCAAAGAGCTCATGGATAGATAACTTCAGAATAGAAAGAAAGCATTGTCAGCTCAGGAGACTAGAAAGGGCCTCCCCACAGAAAGTGGGATTTGATCTGAGACATTGAAAGAAACCAAGGAAATTAACAAGCAAGAGATGAAGAGGGAAAGCTGGGGAGATAACAGTGAAAAAGAATAGAGATTTCCAGTCTCTGAAAGTTTTTCTTTATATAAAGTCAAAAATCTTCTTTTCTGTAAGTTCCATTCAATTCTTCTACTTTTTGCTCTCTTAATTTCAAGACAACAAACTAGGACCCCCTTTTTACATATTACCTTTTCAATTGAATGTTGTCCTCTTTCCTTAGCCTTCCTTAGATTAAATATCTCCCAGTAATTCATTCATTTGCTGATTCAAAAAGGATTTATTAAATAATTCTTGCATGTAACATACCATACTAGATACTGGGAATAAACAAAAAAGAAGGCAATAGCTCCTGCTCTCAAGGAGTCCTATCCAATTGGTGTACTTGCTGTTCCCCATACATTGCATACCAAGTCCCTCCTCCATGCCTTTGCACAGGAACATCATCTGAAATGTTCTTCCTCTTTGCCTCATAGTATCTTAGGTGCCTTTGTAGCACAGCTCTAGCACCACTTCTTTCTGTAAACCTTTCCTGAACCACTTAGTCAATTTTTAATGCCCTTATTCCCAAGTTTCTTTATTAATTCCCTCATGATTATGTCCATGTTTTTCCTTCCTAGTGGAGTACAAGTCTGATATAGCCAGGTACTGTTGCATTCCTGGGTTTGTATCCTCAGCATCCTGCACCATGCCAGGCCCATAGTGGGCCCTCTGAGTCCTGATGAATTGAATTGAATCCACTATGTGCTTGATAAATTAAATGCAAAGTCATTTAAGAGGTAAGAGAATTTTAACAACCAAAAGAAAGAGGAAAACTTTGTGTAGGAGGAGAGACCTGAACTCACCCTTGAAGTTAGTGTAAGTGCCTCTGGGAAGCAGAGGTGAGAAGGGTGAATTGTAGAGGAGATGGACACAGACAATGTGGTGGAGTTAGAATAGCTAAGGCTTGGGGACTGGTTGAACACACAGGATGAGGAAGACTAAAGAATCAAGGATGACTTTGAGGTTGTGAGCTGAGCAACTGGAGGATGATGGTGTTACAGGGAAGTTAGGAAGAGGGAAGGATTTATGGGGAAAGATATGAGTTATAGACATGTTGAGATTAAGATGCCCATGGAATATCCACATAGGTCTCCAAGTATAGGTCAAGTACAGCTCTCCAACACATATATGAGATGGGGACTGAAGCTTGGGAGAGAGATGAAAGAACTGGATAAAGAGAAATGAAAATCACCTAAACAGAAACAATGACTGAATTCAGGGGAACTGACAGAATCACCAAATTGAGAGAACTGGTACAGAGCTCTGGAGTACGCCTATGCTTTAGGGGTGTGATATAGATTATGATCTACCAAAGAAGACTGAAAAAGGACAGATCAAACAAATAGGAGAAACCTGGGAAGCACAGTGCCACCAAAAATGAAGGATAAATTTTTAGGAGGAGGTGGTTTTCAATGTTCACAGCTAACTAGAAACCAAAGAGGACTAGGCCTGAAAAAAGGCTATTGGTAATAGCAGTTAAAAGACTGCTAATACTATTATAAAGAACAGTTTCATTTCTGTAATGAGATCAAAATCCAGGTTGTAATGGATAGAGAAATTAATGGGAGGCATAGAAATGGAGGAAACATGTATAGCTGGCTTATTGTAGAAGTTTATATATGAAAGAGAAGAGAGACATAAAACAATATGCTTAAGGGGTGGTTGTTTTCCTTCAAACTTGAAGGCCAAAATGACATCAATATATTAGAGTCAAGTTATAGGGTGTCTGACTGTGGCTGATCAGACTAATCAAAGTTTGTAATGCTCTACCACAGGTCAGACACAAATAAGCCATGTGAATACTTGAGGTAGAGCAGAACACCTTTCTTTTGAGATACTGGTCTACCACAGATCTATCACAGGTATATGAACATTCAGAGTGGAGATAGCTCTATATTCATACATCTTATGTTTCTTTTGAGCTACAGTAATTCAGCTTTACTCATAGAGCACAAGACCTTTTTTGATGGTGACATGTCAGGCTGGGAAGTTCTTTGCCAGCTTCTCCCATGTCACACAATCAATTCCAAAGTTCTTCAGAGAAACCATGAGAGTGTCCTTGTATCACTTCTTCTGACCACCGTATAAGTGTCTTCCTTTTATGAGTTCTTTGTAAATAGTCTTTTTGGCCAGAGTATATTTGGCATCCAAATAATGTGTTCAGTCAATTGGAATTGGGCTCTCTGCAGTAGAATCTGAATTCTTGGCATTCAATGTCGAGTATCTTCTCCTGCCAGATGATCTTCAGAGTCCTCCTCAGACAATCAAATAGAAGCAATTCAGTTTCCTAGCATGGTGCTGACTGTCCAGGTTTCACAGGCACACAACAATGAGGTCAGCACAATGGTTCTATAGACCTTCAGTTTGGTAGGCAGTCTAACACCTCTTCTCTCCCACACTTTCCTTCAGAATCTCTCCAGCACTGAGCTACCTGTGGCAATGTTTGTGTCAACCTCATCATCAATGTGTACATCCCTGGAAAGTATACTGACAAGGGAAGTGAACCTATCCACAGGATTCAAAACGTCTCTATTTGCTGTAACCAAAGATTCCACATATGAATGGTATGGTGCTTACTGGTGGAACACCAGTGTTTTGTTGGTATTAATTGTTCAGTCAATATTAGCACAAGCAGCAGAGAATCATTCATACTTGGTTGCATTTCAGTTTTAGAAGCTGCATTGAGTGCGCAATCATCTACAAACTATGATATCATACACTAGATCTTCCTCTACTTTAGCCTTGGCTTGTAGTCTTTTCAAGTTATTTAATTTGCCATCAGTGCAGTAGCTGAGCTTGATGACATGCACATCCTCAATGAAGGTGTCTGAAAAACACTGCTTAAAAATCATGCTAGAAAGCATGAGAGCAAGCACATAGCCTTGTTTCACTCCACTGGTGACTGGGAATGTGTGAGAGCATTGTCCACTATCCAGACCCTGGGTAAGCACCCTGTCATCAAACTGACATATAATACTGATGAACTTCTCTAGGCAATCAAATTTTGACATGTTTCCATAAGCCCTCACAAATGACAGTAGCAAAGGCCTTGGTCAGATCAATGAACAAAGTATTCATAAGAACCTCTGTCTGCTCTTGGCATTTCTCCTGGAGTTGCCAGGCAGAAAACACCATACCAACTTTACTTCAGGTCTTCATGAAGCCACACTGACTCCTGGCTAGATAATCATCTTCCAGGTGAAGGATAAGTCTATTAAGAGGTCTCTGGCAAGAATCTTGCCAGCAATGACAAGTGAGAGACTCCCCTGTGATTTTCATAGGACAATCTACTTCTTTTACTTTTACAGAGATGGACAATGGAGATATCCTTGGACTCCTGGGGGACAACCCCCCATTGCCATATAACCTGGAAAATTTCAATCAGCTTTGGTATGAACAATGGACCCCTCCACTTTGTAAATATCAGTTGGAATAAAATCAGCACCAGGTGCTTTGCCACAAGAGAGGAATCTAATGCTTGAAGATATGGAAGAATCAAAGGATTTTATAAGGGTAGGGAAAACTGGACATGTTTTCAAGCAGCAAGGAAGAGTCTGTGAATGAGGAAAAAATAAGAAATTCAAAAGAAGCGACACAGAATGGCAGAAAACAAACTGTTGCAGATCAATGGAAGGGATTTATACCATAAGACATGATGAATGATGAATTCAGAGAATCCTTGGAAGACTTATGTAAACTAATGCAGAGTAAAGGAAGGAAGAAGAAAACAATTTGTAAAATGACTAAAATAATGCAAAAAAAAATAACTTTAAAAGACTTTAGAAATGATTGATGCAATGATGAATCATGACTTCAGAAAACTCCTCCAGGCAGAGAAGGATGAACTAGAACAGCTGAACAAGACATACATTTTTAGATGTAGCTAATATGCTGATTTGTTTTGCTTGACTATACTTAATCTGTTAAAAGGGAAGGCTTCTATTGAAGGGTGAGAGTTGAGGGGAGGGAGTTGGTAGTTACAGTGATGCAAAAAAAATAAGGAAAAATATGTCAGTGAAATATTTTAAAAATACAGAGAAGTAGAAGGAAGTTCAGAAGCAGACAGATAAGCAAAGCGATTTTTTTCTCATGTTAAACTTAAACTTAAAAAAACCATTCATAACATGTTTCATATACAATCCTCTTCTGTTCTTTGAATAATAAACTGTTCATGTTTTCTTTTGTTTCTGAAATTCATAAATAAAAATATTTCTTAAAAATATTAAGAAAGTATAAACTCAGAAGGTACACTCCCAACAGAAAGGGAATAGGGTGGGGAAAAGGCAGAGAGAAAATCAAGAGCATAAATAGAAAAGTAGGCCTTGACAAGAGAAGAACCACCTCTTCATTAGATGCTGGAACAAAGAGAATAGAAAATTATAAGCATTATTGTGAATTATGAGAATGGAGAAATATATCAAGGGGTTTCTGAGATATACAATGGGAAATAAGGGTACTCGCAGCAGATGATCTCTATTTTCTCAATGAAGTAGGATATGAACTACTATGCTGAGAAGTAGGGGAGGTAGAAGATTTGAGAAGAAATGAGAAATTTATCCTTCAATCAATCCTTAAAGAGCATGCATCCCTTTGCTATCCTGTTTAACTTCTGAATACAACCAAATTGCCAGTGTCCTAAAATGTGGCAATCAGAAGGGCATACAATATGCTAGATTTGTTCTAATCGGAGGAGAGGACAGCAAAGTTGAATGTGCCTTCATTTCGGTTACCATTAGGTACCTCCCAATGCAAGAAAAGCCCATATTGATCTTTTTTGGATCCCATGTAACACTCATGATTCTATTAGGCTTGTGGTCACATAGAATCTGCCTTTTTCACAAGGACTATTATCTAACTATATCTCTTTTAAGTTGTATTTGTGCAGTTGTTTGTGAGATCCCAATAAAGGCCTTTATATTTATTCCTATTAAATCCTACCTCAGTATATTTGTTGTAAAGTGGAGCACACCTGTGGTACCTGCTGCTACAACCAGCAAGACTCACTAAATAAACAGGGAAGATAACAATTGATTGGGGAATGCAAACACAAAAAAAAATAAAGGACAATATTGAAAAAGAGAAACAAAGTGTAATAATTATGCTTTAAAAAAATCCCAATCTCTTTTAAGCAAAACATTAACTTTAAAGACAGAATGTTCAGAAACTAAGGATTATAGTTCTTTCAGGAAAAAAAATCAAGTAAAAAATAACCTAAATACTGTAATGTAAGAAATAATATAAGAAAACTAGTCAGAACTTAACACAAGCTAACAAAGTATCAATCCAGAAAATCCACAGACAGTCTCCAGAAAACAACACAAAACCTATTCTGCAGACTTCAAGCCACATACAAATTAAATTTTAAAATTCCAATGAAAATGACAAATTCCAGGTGGCTAGGTGGCGCAGTGGATAAAGCACCGGCCCTGGAGTCAGGAGTACCTGGGTTCAAATCCGGTCTCAGACATTTAATAATTACCTAGCTGTGTGGCCTTGGGCAAGCCACTTAACCCCATTTGCCTTGCAAAAACCTAAAAAAGATGGCAAATTCCATTGGAAAAGAGCTTAAAAGATAAAGAAAAGGAAATTCAAAAAATAAGACTATTTATTCCAATCAGAAACCAGAGTGGGATAGTATATTTCAAAAAGCAAAAGCCTTTAAGATGAAAAACTCAAGCACCACGTTTTGCATGGCCTTCCTTGATCCTCAAAAATTCTAGCATTTTCATTCTAAATAAAGATTTTGTATTTATTTTGTATACATTTCACACACACCAATGGCCTGATAGAATGTAAGCATCTTAAGGGCAGAAGTTATTTCATTTTTGTCTTTGTATCTCCAACAGCTAACACTGTGTTTGTCACATAGAAAATGCTTTATAAACATTTAATTTCTTACTTGCAATGCTTTATGCTCACTTTTTCTTTTAATTAGAATCTAATGAGTATTTTATACAGATTGGTGGGATTCAGACTTCCTCCCAAAGTTAAGTCTAAGGACATCATTTTCTATTTTATTATAAATTTCTTTTGTTATATTATTCAAATCTAGTTCAAGTTTGAGTTGATTAGCATTTCATATTTTTTCCAAAATATGTGTTAAGACCTTTTTTTCTGTGAGAACTCTAATGAGGTTAATTAATTTTTTGTAATTTCTATTTGTTCAAATGGGAATTCATTTGGAAAAAAAACTTTCATTAGATTTTGTATCATTTACATAAAACCTTGCAAAAGCTTGTAGATTTTGTTCCTACAAGCCCTTCCATGTACAAGTGTTAAACTGGCTAAATTATTTCTCCAAATCGGATAATTAGATGACCTAATCTGTGGGAACTGCTCTCCTGCAGCACCATTAATCCAGTAACTACTTGTGTAAAAGCTGTTCCCCCCCCCTCAAAAAAAGAATTCCAAGCATGATGAAGGGAGGATGAGGGGAGTGAAGGAGAGAACAGAAATGGGGGAAGGGTACTTTAACATAAGTCCTTATATTCTTAAAATTGTATCTTAAAATTGTTATGACTTGAGTCAAGGACGTTCAAGTGAATAACTTTTCTAGGTAATCACTGAAATAGAGATTAGAAATAAGTCTTTAGCTAACAACTATGAAGAAAAACCAACAGGTTTACACCATTAAGTCCAGAAACAGATGAAGTACAATTTACAATAAATCAAAACAGCAATCTCCTAGTTTCCTCCCAAATGAAGGATGTGTTAGAAAGAGAAATGGGAAGGCTTTTCCTTTCTTGGCCATCTCTAATATGCATCTGCTTTACAAAACCTCCTAAAATTTAATGGGTAACAGTGAATATTTGTTATGTAGAAAGAATTCAAATAATTCAAGCCCTTAAGTTCCAGGTCAACAAGAGAATGTAATAAAACTCTTAGTCTAGCCCTCATTTTATGGAGGAAGAAACTGAACTTGAAGCAAGGCAAACCCAACTCTCTATTCTCTATTCTATTCTCACTGCTTCCTATCCAAAGTTGGAGGCTGTCTTACTGCTAAGTGATCACGTGGCCAGTAAGTTTCAGTTGGTCATTAAGTTCTTTTAAAGGCCCCTAAACTGGAGATCTCACAGGAAAATAAGGCCATTGTCTCAGTTAAGTTTCCAAGTTTGAAATTAGATAAATGTCCCTAGAGTTTGAGCCTCTTGGAAAATGGTTATACTATGGTGGAAGGTATTATTATAATAATTTGTGGAGTTCAGTAGCAACATGCTCACTTCTTTATTATCTGGTCTTCAAGCAAAGGCTAAATATTAGAGCTTCTAATATTAAAGTTCTCAAAGAAAAAAATCATGCCTGATTTATAGATAAGACTAGTTCCAACTGAGCTCCAACCAACTTCTGAGGTTAAGGTTGTGAATATCACTGACTTCTGGCAAACATGTCTCCACATTTAGCAGAGTGTTAAAATGATTTCAGGAATGCCGAAACCAACCTAACTGCACACACCCTTAACATAAATACTAGTAGGAGCCAAAGTGTACAATAAGACACTAAAAAAAAAAACCTGGGCCTCAAATATCATCTCCACAATAAATCATAGGCATAAGGGCTACACTTGGGCAATCTACCTCTTTAGAGACTTGACATAGCCCCTAGCAAGATTTTACATTGCTTAGTAAATAAAGTAGGTGACAGGAGAGATTTGTGTAAAAATATCATCATCATCATCTCCATCATCATCATCATCATTTTCATCATCACCATCATCTTACGACATGGGGCTACTGTTGGTAGTTAAATTCCAGACACGGGGGCTTGAAGAACCAGGGTCCAGAAATGGCTAAGCTGAATATGCTGAATTCAAACAAAACCATCACTAATGCTTTTTCTTTCTGGAAAATAATACGACAGGCATCAAAATTGTCTTTTTCTGCTTTCAGTGTTCACTGACATTGTGTTTAGGATGCATTTTTGGCTTCAGGGTTACATGAACCTTAGAGTTTGGCATAAGGAATGAAAAAAAATTAGAAGATCTAGTAACACCAAATTCAAGTTTCAGTTGACTTCTCCCTCTTTTGTGGAGGATGTATTTGAGTTACCTTTAAGGTATATAAGAAGGGGTTCCTCAAATAAGAACATTATGTCTAAGCCTGAGTCCTTACATTTGCAAAAATTTGCTAAAGCCCTCCAATGATTTTTCGACTTAGAAATGGTGTTTTTCTGGAGTTTACCTTACCCCTACTATACAACAAAAAAAGATTTTTTAAAACAATAAGCCACTATAATCCATTTTCATTTGAAAAATGACACAGTGCAGAAGAAATCTTCAGGTTAATTTTGCTGCTTGTTTCATGCAGATTATGAAGATATGAGCCCAAAACCAGGATTTTGGACACTAAAATTCTAAGAATTGGCTACTTGGGGGTCTTCAAATATGTAACAAAAAGCTATGGAATTTGGCTTAATATCCTAACAATGAAATCAATTATTACATTGAATTGTATAAACATTTTACTCTGTGGGAGCCGGATAACGTTTTATTTCCTATAGGCCAGTATACTTGAAGCAGCATAATTAATGCTAAAGACAGGATGTAATTTTAGGTAATTCTGGCTGTGATCAAATCAATTGAATTCCTTTTATAATTATATATTAGTGTTGACATGGTGCATTTCTGGAAATGTTTTCTTTGAAATTTCAATGACTCATGAATGAACTATAGACAGACTTCAGCAAGCTGTGATTTGCCAATCTGAGCACTATGAGTGTGTACAAAATTAAAACTGGTTCAGTTGGGTGTGCCTAATATTTATGAAAACAGAAGGTATTTTTTCTCAAATATCAAATTAAACCCTTGAATCAAAACATTTGATGATGAGTTTTCTTAAAGTATCTTCCTGAAAAAATGAAAATCCATTGTAGTAAAAGAAGCTACCATTTTTATTTAGTGCAAAACGAAAACCTTTGGTTACGATATAGTATGAAGTATCACAAGATTCAAAGCAATACAACCATCACAAGATCATCTAATTCAAATTTAATATGCAAAGCCAATAATATCCTGCTACAGGGTTCATATGTTTTTAAGTCATTGCTAAACCAAAAAAACAAATGAGGAGGGGGAGTCACATAATCTGATCAGAAAATTATAAATCAAAATACTAATATTGTACCACCTGGACCCAATGACACAGATTTAATATTCTGATTTATGAATTACTTATAATCTATCACAAAGATAGAATTTCACAATGAATTGACCAAATTCTAATATATGATTTATTGGTGTGGTCTACAACTGTACTCTCAGATTTAATTAAGAGTTTTAAGCTTTTGGAGCTAGGGGGTAAATCTTTTTTTAAAGATATCTTTATTTTCTGAATTGCAGAGAACATCTTAAAACATAATATAATGTTTTATAAAGACTTTGTGGTTTGTGTTTAAGTTTACATTTTGGACACATAGGGAATAAAACATGGACAATGATTGTACTCATAAATGTCATGTGCCACTTGCAAAATAAATATTCCAAAATATTCTTTGAAAATATTCAACATCTAAATTTTTAAAAGTTTATTGGGAAATATTGAATGGAATAAATAAAAATATAATTAAAATATTCAAGGTTAATTTTTCCTTTGAGCCTTATAAGCTTTGATTTCATTGTTTCTAACACTTAGGTAACTTACAGAAATTTCCTACATTTAAATCAAAAGTAATATGTACATGTGCTCAATATCCATATATTTATATGCACATATAGATATTTACAGAGAACTAGATCTAGATCGATTCACACACAGAGGACCTGCAACAGGTACTGCTTTTTTTCTGCCTCAAGGAACCCTAAGTTTTAGTGCTGGCAATGCAAGGATGATAATGTAAATGTACCACTGGAAGATCAGCATTTTTATATGTGTGCTTTCATATGTTAAACTTCCCTTCATTTTCTCTTCTAATAGTCTTATTTTTTTTTGTAAAATTCCTTATTAAAGAAGTGGGAAGAATTGGTCTTATCATAAGTCCAAAGGCAACAAGAAACATAATTTCACAGAACATTTGGTCATCTAGTATTATAATGCTCATAAAGTCTTTGCAAAAAGACCACCATGAAAATGCCTGTAGTTTATTGCCAACATCTGTAAACTTTATTGCCAACATCTGTTTCAGAGAATGAAGAGGAAGAGAAATCAGTAAGATCTTTTGATTTAAATCAACTGCTACTTTGAAACTCAGTTATTTCAATGTAAACATGGATACAAATGTTGAAAATATAGTTCAGGAATAAAAAGAGGTGAAATGGAGATTATGCAGAAGCCTCACACCTAAATGCCATGAATATTTATTGGGGAAAGAATTGGGAGACATCAAACAACAATCAGATAGCAAGCACTAAATAACAACAACATCAGAAATAAATGAACTGAAAAGAAAAACACATATATGTGTGTGTGTATTATGTATATATATATATATATATTAGATATATATGTATATAGTTTTTAAGGGGGAGGATCAGAGTCAAATGCCAATCATCCAATTCCACTTGAAGTAAGTGATAAAATGCAAAGGCCTCAATAAGATGAGAACATATATCAATGAATCCAAGATTTTAGACCATGTGTGAAAAATCTGAGATCAATTTAATTCATTTAATATATCCTTAAAGGCCACTGTATGAACTACAGTGATCATTGCACAAAAAATGAGGGTGAGTGATTGGGGAAATGAGGTACTGCCTTGAGGGGGACTTTATAAAATAAGCCAGCTAATTCAGAATCCCTGAGATTAAATCTAGCACAAACCAAGAGACAATGCTCTAGCCAAACACCTGAGGAGGAATTTCTTGGGGGAGTAGAGGGGTTCTATTATGACCCTGGCTTGCCTTCTTCCCCTTTCCTCCTTGACTGAAGGAGGACCTTATCAATTCAAAAGGGTACAGAGACTGCTGTGCTACTTGGCTGCCCCACAGCACACTTTGAAGACAGACAGAATGAAAGGAGAGAGAGAGAAAATATAATAAATGGAAGTGGGGAGGAATGGAGGGAATTACAATTGACAACAGCCACTGTGGAAAAATATGGAAGTAACTTCTTTGATGTCTTATGATAAAGAATGTGATCCCCCCAGAGACAGAGGTGATGGTATCTGAACAGACTGAAGCACATTTTTTCTTTCTTTCACTTTATTTCACATGAAGTTTTTATTTTTTGGGGGGGTTATGTTTACTCTTACAAGACTATTTTAGTAATGTGTAAATAAATAAAAACATAAATTAAAAGACAAAAAGAAAAAAAGGAGTACAAAGAATCTGTGACTTCTCATGACCATCCTTGCTTGATCCCTGACATGGCAGTGGTTGGTGGCTGTGTCTGCAGCAGGAATCACCAATACAAGGGGTGTGGCAAGGGAAGTCAAGATTCTTGGCTCTACCAGGAACCC
Organism: Macrotis lagotis; assembly: GCF_037893015.1. NCBI lineage: Eukaryota > Metazoa > Chordata > Mammalia > Peramelemorphia > Peramelidae > Macrotis > Macrotis lagotis. The sequence continues at coordinate 54,510,233 of NC_133666.1, forward strand.
AATGGAAAACAGGGGAATTTAAGAGTAAATACTCAATGAAGGGGGGGGGGGGAAGGACTTCTAGCAACCAGAAACTATGAGATAACACTAAGCTGGAGAACCATTTCCCCCTATAATCTGTGTGTGCTAATAGGACAATATATCTTAAATTTGGGGGAGTGGGATATTTTGTACCAATAAGTATAGAACCATCTTAGTAAAAACCTCTTTTAAAATTGAGTCTGTATTACCTTTAATTTAGGGAAAAAAACTCTGATATTTTATTATGTAACTGCTATCTTTTATACTTTATGTTTCTTCCTTAAGGATATGATTTCTCTCTCATCACATTCAATTTGGATCAGTATATACCATGGAAACCATGTAAAAACTGGCAAATTGCCTTCTGTGGGGGGTGGGGGGAGGGAAGCAAGATTAGGGGAAAAATTGTAAAAATCAAAATAAATAAAATCTTTAAAAGCAAAAAAAAATGAATCTGACTAATTCATACTTAACCCACAATCATGGGGAGAGCATTCAAGAATGGGAACTTGAGTTAAATAGCACAGAAAGATCCCTCCCCAAACTTCCAAAGACTTTAGGGGACAATAGTCACTCCCTGGAGACCTGACTCATCAGTGTGGGTGGGAGTTGGAATAAGGACCACTGGAGGAGTCTCTGTGATATATTTTAAAAGTCAGGAAATGATTCATTACTGATGCAGTTATAATTCCTAAATTAGTTGTGTCCCCCGTCTGTCAAATCCTTGACTAGTTAGAGCAAAAATCAAAATTAATATAAAACTAGAAGAATAAAATGAGAAACATATATGGTGAGGAAATAAAATAATTCCTACCTTAGGAATTTAAATAAGTTTTGAATGACAAAGGACAATAAGCTACTTGAGGGCAAGCTCTATTTATTTTTCTTCCTTTGCTTCCCCAGTACTCATCTGAGTGATTAATAAATAGTTTTTGACTGAATGACTGGTCGATATAAAAAGATGGAAAATTAAAGGAGTAAAGAATATCAACAAGTCCAGTTTTATTCATTAGTTTAACTGATATAAATTGCCATGAAATCATGAAAAGAATCTTAAAATCACCTTTAGTCAGCAAACATTTAAATCAGAGCAACCAAGGGAAAATCAGATAGGATATGAACTGGATTGGTGATGTTTATTGACACAGAGAATTCAATAGTGAGGAAATCTTTCTACAAATGCCAAGTCAGCACCTTCTCTGAAACTTAAAATCTTAAGAGTTACTTAGAACTGAGAGGTTAAATGACTTGCCTAATGTCACAAAATCAGGCTGTGTCAATCTTCATGGATGCAAGGTCAGCCAACTATTTACTATACTAGGTTACCTGTCATTTCTAAAATCTTACAAAATATAGTAGAACGTTATAAGAAGTATTACCTAATCAAATAGAGAGAACCAGCAGCATGAAAAATAAATTTAAAGAAATCTTGATAAGAATTTCAACCAAGCAAACTCATCTGATGAGAATTTAAAGATATTGCTAAATGGAGGACAGCAAATAAATGAAAAATGAGAAAGACCTATAAGGATCTTGTGTACATGCTCTTTTCACCATCAAACAGTAAAAATCACAACATTTGTATCTGGACTTTAACATCACACTTCCAGATGTTTTTCTTGAGGATCTGAAAATGGAATTGAAGAAAACAAAGAAAAGCAACTAGACTATATAAAGTATACACAATGGAGCTTCATGATGGAGGCAATAAAAAGTTGAGAGTACTCAAGGTATGTGAAAGAAGGTAAATACATCAAAGGCAAAAGAGACATCTCAGAATTTATTACGGTGAAATAGTATTAACATGGGGATTAGGTTCTAAAGTTAGTGTTATGGTAGCTACAGAAAGAAGTGCATTTTATTTTTTCAAACACCTGGTCAAATTACTGCTTAGAAAGGGTTAGGGAGCCAAAGCTTCTAGAAAAGAAAAGAAAAAAAATCAATAAAGACCTAGCTAGCACCACCCTCCCTTCTTTGCAAAAGCTGGGGAATGTGGGTGTGCAATAATGCATACGCTAATGTGTTGATTTTGCTGATGTAAATAGTTTTTGAAGGGAACAACCTTCTTAGAGAGGATTCGGTTTTCCTTAATTCTCCAACCCAGGCAACACAAATGTTATACAGAACTGTTGTTCCTTCTTTGTGTCTCTGTCTCTGTCTGTCTGTCTGTCTGTCTGTCTCTCTCTCTCTCTTCTCTCTGTTTCCCAAATAACTATTTCTTCTTCTTGCTACAACGTGAGACAAGAGAAGACACAAGAAAATAAAAGGGAGCATGGAAGAGACCTCTCTAGCTGACCAGGAATGAAAGTTCAGAGGGTCGGCTTGGCCTATCCCTTTCATTAGCTCTACCAGCCTAACCAGAATGCATCAATTGTCTCTGAGTCTGACAAAGAGAAAATTGGAGAACCATACTGAGCACAGGGAGGGGCTCACATCATGAAAGGTACGTGAGAACTTGTACCAGATAAGGGAACAGTACATTCACATCTCCTATCTCTTAGTCCAGGACATACATGCACTGAAGGCAAAGGTGGTTGAAATCACTTACACTAATAAAATTTTTTCCACTCAGCAAGCTTATAAGAGTTGAATTTTTGTTAAGTTAAATGTCCTCAGAATATTACGAATATTACTCCATTGTATTACCCAAGAAAGGCAAACAAGAAAGCATTAATAACCACTCAATTATATGTCCATTTTCCTATTTTTATATAATTTTATGAGAATAATTAACACATGGTACCTAAGGTATCCTTAATGAAGGTATATGGAAGGCGTAGGCAAGAGTTTTACAAGCAACACTCAGCAGAATACAGTATTCCACTGTAATAATTATTAACTTTACCAGTAAAAATTACTTGATTCAGTGGAGCAAAATGCCTCTCCAATGAAGTTTCTCTTATGCATATGTCAAAATGATATGTTTCCTTGAAAGAAGTAACAAGAGAACTGATGCAGAACTAAGGGGACTAAACATGGTATAAATGAAATCACTCCCAAAGGAAGTTGAAGTCTCAGTAACAGAAAAACCAATGAAAGTCCTAGAGCAGAGATATTGAAATAGTCTTTCTTTTCCATAACAAAGAGTTGAAGGGCTATAAGAACAGAACCCTGAATACAATATCAGATAAAGTTTCTTTATCAATCATTTTTGTTTAATCGTTTTTCTTTGTTACAAAGGAAGACTCAATTTGGAGACAGGGAAATAATTCTGATGTGAAGACAAAAGGCATCATAAAACATATTTTTTTCAAAGAAAAAAATAAATTGATTAGCTCATGAATACTTCACAATGAAGAAAGTCCAACATACATAAAAAATCAGAGGTTTATCATTTAATACATCATTGTTTCTCCAATGAAGTGTTTAAGTATCACTACTTATTCTATAAAATTAAAGTTTCATTGAATACAATCATGTACTTCTATAACCTTTAATCATATTTGGAATTGCACAGAAATTCATTAAAAACTTCCAAAGATACTCCAAGGTATGATATTGATGCAGAGAGTTATGGACATGGGGGATGTTCTGATTGGAAACAAATTCTGAAGAAGAAAAAATATTGTCTGTGTCTATCTGGGGAACTCTGTTGTTCAAAGTGACTCCATTGTTGAATGTGAATCCATCAAGATGGAAGCAGCCTTGGCTTGTTCGCCTTCCTCCACCTTCCACTTTCCAGTCTACCTGACCTTGGTCACTGATATGTCAAGCTTGTGCTATTGACAGGAAATGACGTGTCAGACTTAAGAGGTCATGCACCTTGGGACAGGAAAGACCACCACATAGCTTGCCTGTTGGAGAAAACCTGGAGCCAGGTACGGGACCACTCCTCAATGCCATCCTTGTCCAACCCGCTTCAGAAGCGCATTTAAGTCTACTAGAAGAGAAGTTATTTCTCCTTTCCTCCTCACATTCAGCTCAGCCAGGTTTCCTGGCCATTTTTCATTTTCACTCCCTTTTTTCCTCAGGCACTTGGCCTGGTCCTTTACTATATTTAACCTGTCCTCAAACTGCTTACTGCTTCTCCAGTAAAAGATTTTAATCTGTATATTTCGCAAGCTTGTAATAAATCCTAAGCTGTAAAATTCCAGGGCTGTATGGGAATTCTTTCATTTTCAAGACCTCTCAATCTTAAATTGGTGACACCAATCCCTCAACAACAATAAAACATAGTCAATTTTGTTCAATGCCTCTCTGGTTATTAATAAATCAAATGAGAGTGGTTCTTGAGAGTAATGGAGAATAAGAAGGACAGGGTTGTTTACGATCAGTATCAGTGGTATTAAACTTGAGGCTAGCAGGTATTAGTAAGAGGAATACAAAACTCCCAGAGAGCTGCTAAACCAAATTAAAACATAACTGGAAAATGTTTAAGAAAATAAATAAAAATACAATATAGAGAATCTAATGTATGGTTTTCAACATCAATATGTTGCTTGAAGGAATCCCTTTCTATTTTCATTTGATACCCAGATATTTACTACTGTAGGAAATACTCATGTTAATTCAGTCAGAGATCCATTAAATTGAATTCTAAACTAAATTTTCAATTTATAAGTGATAGCGAGTTGAGAGAATAAATGTCCTTCTTTAAAATAATTTTTAGAATACCTGACAACAATTAGGAAAAATAATTTGATCTTCTTTTACCTAAGTGTCTATCCTTTTCCTCTATTAATAAAAAAAACCTCTCATTTTGTTATAAATTATTTGATACGCTCCAAAATGGGCCAAATGCTTTATATTCTCCAAAGGATGGGGTGTGTAAACTTCTTTCAAATTTTTTTGATAATTATTTTTCAATATAATTGGTTTCCTATGTATTTGGTGTACTTTTTTTTTAGGTTTTTGCAAGGCAAATGGGGTTAAGTGGCTTGCCCAAGGCCACACAGCTAAGCAATTATTAAGTGTCTGAGACCAGACATGAACCCAGGTACTACTGACTCCAGGGCCGGTGCTTTATCCACTGCACCATCTAGCCGCCCCTATTTGATGTACTTTGAAGTATTTCTCATGAAAGTTAGATTAATAAAGGAACAGAACATACTAATCTCTTTCAATTCCAGGTTGGAAAATTGAGGGTTAAAAATGCGACTTTGAATAAATTGTGTGTTCATGATATTAATTTAAATTTTAATCAAAGTTAAGACAACTTGTTAACTTCCTTCAATAAGACCATAACAGGGGCAGCTAGGTGGCGCAGTGGATACAGCACCAGCCCTGGAGTCAGGGCTAATTGCCTAGCTGTGTGACCTTGGGCAAGTCACTTAACCCCACTGCTTAAAAAAAAGTCTTTCCAATTCCTGTGGCAGCCAGGTGGCACAGTAGATAGAGCACCAGCCCTAGAGTCAGGAGGACCTGAGTTCAAATTGGGCCTTAGACACTTAATTCCCTAGCTGTGTGGCCTTGGGCAAGTCACTTAACCCCATTGCCTTAAATAAGTAAAAAAAAAAATTAAAATAAGACCATAACAATTTCTTCTTCCTTTAATCCAGAAGGGGGAAAGGCAGAAATAGAGAAAGAATACGTGCTAGAACATTCCACAGTCATGATATTGATTTTTAGGCAATATCTCTGTCTCTCAGAGACAGGATTTTAGAGAGATCCTCAAGAGATACACTGAGCTAGATCTCCTCTCATTTTATTCAATTCCAGTGGCTCTAAGATCTGAAATTTGGGAATTCCTTCTAATGATCCCAACCATCTTCGCCTATCCATCTTGTATGGCTCTTGTGAATCAGATGAGTTTTAAACCCCTTTCCATCTCTAAATCAATCAAAAAGTATTTACTAAGTGTCTACTGAGTGCTTAATACCAAGCATTTTACCAGGTGCCAGAAGAAAAAAATAGACCGAAGTGAAACGATTCTTACCCATAAGAAGCTTATATTCTATAAGGGGAGACATGCTGATATATACGAACTAGATATAAGATGGTTTGGGGAAGGGAAGAGCTGGGAGGAGGAGAAAGATCAGGAAGATCTTCAGAAAGATCTGAAGTTCCTAGGTGGTTAGCAGATCAGCTCACTCAAATCTGCTGATACTATATGTCACTGTGGGAAGCAACTGTAGAATAATTTAGGTCTACAAAGAAAACAGCTCTCCTATGAGACAAAGCAGAATCTCTCTGTGTCTAAGCAGATAGTTTAACTTATTTTGGAAGTCATGTCCCAATCTTCACAAAAAATTGTAAGCTGAAGGACTGGGAGTACAGCAGAAATGTTTATGATATATGGCATAGCAATGATATGTATGTCATATCAACTTGAAATCACAGTGTATAAAGAAGGTCCACCCACTGGAATGTTCATCCCAAATGATACTGTAAGATGTCTAGGGCAGGGACCTAGTCTTTATGTGTCAGCCTATAAAATGCCATGAAGATAATGCATAGCACAATGAAATAATCATCAGTAATAACAGCAATGTAGTGTAAGAGCCAACTCCACCTTAGCTGAAACCAACCCTAACCAGTTGGGGAGGTTCAAGAGCATGATCTTTGTTACAAAAGGTTTATTTCACTATTATTTCTGCTACTACCTAAGTACTACTAGAATTGGGGAACCTCCCTCTGTTCTTCTCAATTTTCACTCTATAAGAGAATGCTTTTGTTAATCACAGTTCAATTCCAAAATTACTTCTAATCCTTTTTGGACTTTAGGGTAAAGCTATTAAGAGTTTATAAGCAATTAAAAATAAAATTAAAGCTGAAAAATATAATAAGGTTCACTTTACAAAAATGTTTCTGAACTTTGGAGACTCTTAATTCATTCATCATTTATTATTTCATATTTGTGAGCTATCTACCTACCAGATTGTGAGCTCCTTGAGAACAAGAACCATATGTTATAGAAATTTTTATCTCTTCTAATACATAGTACAATTCTCTGAAAATAGTAGGTGTTTAATACATTTTTATTTGTTGTTGATTTCTACATGAGGACATTTGTTGAAAAGAAGCAGCATTTTCATACAAGCAATATGCTCAATAACTCTCAGACGACAGTGATTAGTGAGGGAATAGCCATAGCTGATCCCCAAACATTCAATTAAAGTACTTGGGAGCTCATGAAAGAACATTTTCCCCAGGTGCATGGAAAGAAAACTCATGGAAACAAAAGATATTCCTTTACAAAAGCCTGCTTAGAAGAGTAGGATTTACTCTTTTACCTTTGGGTCAGGATTGGAAGTACATACTAATCTTAGTCTGAACTACCATCACAGAAATCAAAAGTCATGCTCAGGAGATCCTATATTTTAATAGTGATGAATAATGCTATTTCTCCCTCATCACCTCCAAACTTACCTTTGTAAAGAAAGATTTCAGTCACCTGATATCAAGCTCACCTCTATTTGTTGCTATAATAGAAATGACAGACAAATAGATTTCAGATTCTAGAATCCATCTGAGTTAATCAATAACCTCTAAGTTCTCTAGACGAAGTCCGGTTTAATTTGCACAAAGGAAAAACCCAACCAATTGACGGACAAAAATTCAGTCAAATGAATTGTTTTGTATTTTATGCGCTAACCAGGTGACTGAACTTTAATTTTCTCATCTGGATTTGTGGTAGAGTGTAAATACCTAAAAGGCAGAATGGCATCCCTAGGTTCATGAAAGCTAAGCCAGTAGAGTATATCTTAAAACTTCAAGACACACTAATTTAATTGATCATATCTTACTCTGATCACTGCTTTACATCATTTCCTCACAATTTAAGTCTATAAGTTTATGTTTATAAAGCTTATGTTTCAATTTATAGAGTTTCTGGGTTCCTGTGTAAAAATTATTTTTTAAAAAGAATATTTTATTAATGCATTTGTCTTTTCATTACAGTTGTTTCTGATCCCTATTCCCAGATTAAACATTTACTTATGACGAAAAAATTAAGTGAAAAACTCTAATGCAGATATGTTGTTTGATCAATGTACATAAAACTGTTTTAAAGTCAATACTAGGGCAGAGCCAAGATGGTTGAAAAAAAGGTAGCGACTTGTCTGAACTCTCCCCCAAAGCCCTCTGAACACCTTTAAATAATGCTATAAAACAATTCCTAGAGCAGAAAAAGGATGGGGTGAAAAAAGTTTCCAGTCAAAGGAAACTTAGAATATAAAGAGAAAATAAAGGTTTTTCTCACCTGGGTGAGCATAGAACACAGCCCAGTGCAAACCAGAAGCAGGCCTTGGATCAGCAGCAACAGTGACCGCTTCTAGTGCTCTCAACCCACAGACAGGAAGAGGGTCAAACAACTGATCAGGAGATTATAAGGGTCTCTTTCTCTGCTTTGCCCATACTCGGATCCTGGGTTGCATTCCTGAGTGCCAGTCCCAGTGTGAGAAGCACTAACACACCAGAATTTATGGCCACAATGGAGCGGGGACTCTTGTCATAGTTCCTGGTTAGGAAAGAGTGCTTGTGGTCACTCACCAGAGCATAGGCCAGGAAAGTAGTAAACACATCTCTTCCTTACATAATACCACCTTGAAAAAACTGAAAACTTACAGGTTCCTAGAATTATCTCTGAACACAGCTGCACAAAATTCCTGAAGCTTGGGACAGTAGACCCTTAACCATGGAAGCAGAGCCCTATTTTAACAAAGAGTTAAAAGTCAAAAAACAGACCGAAAAAATGAGCAAACAACAGAAAAAATCCTGACTATAGAAAGTTACTATGACGACAAGCAGAAGATTAACAGTCAAAGCTCCTACAATCCAAAACCTCCAAGAAAAATATGAATTGGTTTCAGGTCATGGAAGAGGTCAAAAAGGATTTTAAAAGTAAAGTAAGAGAGGTAAAGAAAAAATTGGGAAGAAAAATGGAAGTGATGCAAGAAAATAATGAAAAACAAGTCAACAATTTGGTAAAGAAGAGAAAAATACTGACGAAAATAACACCTTAAAAACAGACTAGGCCAAATGGTAAAAGATAAGCAAAAAAGCCAATGAAGAGAAGAGTCTTAAAAAGCAAAATTGGTCAAACAGAAAAAGAGGAACAAGAGTTCCTGAAGAAAATAATTGATGAAAAATAGAATTAGACACATGGAAACTAATGACTATATGAGAAATCAAGAAACAATAAAACATATATGAATGAAAAAATAGAAGACAATATGAAATATCACACAGGGAAAAAAAACAACTGACCTAGAAAATAGATCCAGGAGACATAATTTAAAATTTATTAGATTACTTGATATCCATGATGAAAAAGGAATCTAGGCATCATATTTCAAGAAATTATCAAGGAAAACTCTTCCCTGATATTCTAGAACCAGAGGGTAAAATAGAAAGTGAATGGTTCCACTAATCACCTCCTGAAAGGGATCCCCAAATGAAAACTTTCCAGAATATTACAGACAAATTCTAGAGCTCCCAGGTCAAGAAGAATATACTGTAAGCAGCCAGTAAGAACAAATACAAGTATTGTGGAGTCACAGTCAAGATAGCACAAGATTTAGCAGTTTCTACATTAAAGTATCACTGGGTTTGAAATATGATATTGTGGAGGGCAAAAGAGCTAGGATTACAACCAAAAATCACCAATCCAGCAAAACTGAGTATAGTTCTTCAGGGGAAAAAAGTTGGCATTCAAGGAAATAGAGGACTTTCAAACACTCTTGATGAAAAGACCAGAGCTGAATAGAAAATCTGACTTTCAAATACAAGACTCAAGAGAAAGGTAAAAAGATAAACAGGAAAGAAAAAGCATAAGGGATTTAATAAGGGTAAACTGTTTACATTCCTACATAGGGAAAATGATACTGTTAACTCATAAGAACTTTCTCATTATTAGGGAAGTTAGAAGGAGTGGCAATAGTATGAGTTGAATATGAAGGGATGATATCCAAAAAAATAAAATGAGGGGTGATAGAGAAATATATTGGAAGAAAAGGAAAGGGAAAGTAAGAATAGAGTAAATTATCTCATATAAAAGAGGCAAGAAAAAGGTTTTACAGTGGAGTGGAAGGAGTGGGGATTAAGGGAGAGTTAAGTAAATCTTTCTCTTATCAGAAATGACTCAAAGAAGGAATAACATACACTCAATTGAGTACAGAAATATATCTCATCCTATAGGAAAGTAGGAAGGGAAGCAGATGAGAGAAGAAGGATGATAGAGGGGGGGATATGGGGGGAGGTGGCAGTCAGAAGTAAAATATTTTTGAAGAGGAATAGAATTAAGGGAGAAAGAGAACAGATTAAATGGAGATGGGTGAGAAAATAGAGTGGAGGGAAATACATTTAGCAATTTTAACTGTGAAAAAATCTTGAAATTTTTCAAATGAGAACTTAGTCAAATTTATAAAAAGAGTCATTCTCCAATTGATAAATGATCAAAAGATACAATTTTCAGATGAAATAATCAAAGCTATCTATAGCCACATGAAAAAATGCCCTAAATCACTATAGATGGGCAAAATGTAAATTAAAATAATTCTGAGGTACTATCTTATCCCTGTGGTAAAAGGATAGAAAAGGAAAATTACCAAGGTTGGAGGGGATATGGGAAAAATAAGAATTTATGCAATTTAATTAATGCAACTGTTAGTGGAGTTATAAACTGCTCCAACCATTCTTTAGAGGAATTTGGAACTATGTCCAAAGGATCATAAAATCATGTATTCCCTTTGACCCAGCAATACCATTACTAGGTCTCTATCCAAAAAGAGATAAAATAACAAAAGAGAAACTGACCTATATGTACAAAAATATTTATAGTAGCTCTTTTCTGGAGACAAAGAATTGGAAACTGAGGGCATACTCATTGATTGAGGAATGGCTGAACAAGCTGTTGTATATGATTGTAATGCAATACTTTTGTGTTATAATAAACGATGAGCAGGATGCTCTCAGAAAAACCAAGAAAAATTTTACATGAGCTGATGCAAAGTGAAATGTATTGTGTACAAAATAACAACAATATTTTAAGATGATTAGCTGTGAATAATTTAGTTTTTCTCAGCAATAAAATGATCAAAGTTAACTCTGAAGACCTTATGATGAAAAATGAATATATCCCCAGAGAAAAGTGATGGTGTCTAAATACAGATTGAAGCATACTTTTTTTTTTGCTTTTCGCAAGGCAATGGGGTTAAGTGACTTGCTCAAGATCACACAGCTAGGTAATTATTAAGAGTCTGAGGTCAAATTTGAATTCAGTTCCTCCTGACTCCAGCATACTTTTTTAAATTCTGTTTTTCTTGAAAATTTTTTTTTGATCTACATTTTCTCTCATAACATGACTAACACAGAAAAAGACGTCATTGTTATCTCCTAGGATGGAGAAGGCATATTTCATTATCTTCTTTTCCAGAATATTCAGTTTTTTTCCATAGAACTGAATTGTTATTAATTGAATTACATTAGTTACTGATATTTCAAAGACTAAATACTCAGGCAAAGTTTGTCCTCATGTACTCAGTTATATTTATTAAAGATTTTATTTATTTTGAGTTTTACAATTCTTCCCCCAATCTTACTTCATGTACTCAGTTATAGAAAATTCTTCTTTGCTTTTCACATTTTCACATTTTCCTTCAATTATTGATAACTTCTGGGGCCCTATTTTTATTTTGTAAAGGTGCTGCTTGTGATGTTTTCCATTTTTTTGGATTCTTTGAGATATCTGGAGAATTAGTCCCTTTAAAATTGTGTCACCCTTAACTGTGATTTCTTCTGAAGGTAGTCAGCTAGGTCAGCTTTCTCTGTTCAACTTCATTCTATTCAATTCCATTGTCATATCCTCACAGTATAATAGGTAATGAAGATTGCAGATGAGAAGTGAGCATTACCGAAATACTAATATATTTCCTTGCTAACTGCCTTCAGAAGAAATCATTTAAGGATAATTTATTTATCTATTTATCACAGTAGCTTTTTTCATGTACTTTGCTATCACCTTGGACAAATCACTGAATCAGTCTCAGACTCCACAAATATAAATCATAGGGGTTAAGACTAGATGATCTCATGAAAAACGGTAAAAACTTCACATGCACAAAAATATTCACAGCAGTTCTGTTTGGAGTGGCAAAGAATTGGAAATTGAGGAGATGCCCATTAATTGGGGAATGGCTGAACAAATTGTGGTAATTATATGTAAGGGAACACTATTGTTCAACTAGATATCAGGAGGGATGGGATTTCAGAGAATTCTGGAAAAACTTGCATGAATTGATGCTGAGTGAGATGAGCAGAACCAGAACATTGTAGACCCTAAGAGCAATAGGGGGTAATGATCAACCTTAATGGACTTGCTCATTCCATCAGTGCAATAATTGGACAATTTTAGGGGATATATGATGGAGAATACCATCTGTATCCAGAGAAGGAACTGTGGCATTTAAACAAAGACCAAAGACCTTCAATTTTTAAAATGTTGTCTTATGTATTACATAATTTTGTTATCCCTAATATTTTCTTTCTTCCTTAAGGATATGTTTTTTTTTTCTCTCAGCACATTGAATTTAGATCTCTGCACAGTATGAAAACAATGTAAAGATTATATCAGATTGCCTTCTGTTAGGGAGAGGGGGAAAACTGTAAAATTCAAAACCTTGCAAAAATGATAGGTAAGGGGAGGCTAGGTGGTACAGTGGATAGAGCACCGGCCCTGGAGTCAGGAGTACCTGGGTTCAAATCTGGTCTCAGACACTTAATAATTACCTAGCTGTGTGGCCTTGGGCAAGCCACTTAACCCCATTTGCCTTGCAAAAACCTACAAAAAATGATTAGTAGAAACCACTATTGTATATAATTGAAAAACAAATAAAATAGTTATAATTTTAAAAAGCCTAAAATATAAAAAAATAAAAATAAAAAAGCCTAGATGATCTCTAAATTTCTATCTACTTGCATAGTCTATGATTCAATGATGTCCTTCAGTTGTTTTAACTTGATAGCTGAAGGATTGTTTTCCAGTTAATCTCTTTTTGCATTTTGGTGAGGCAATATTGCTTATGATCTTCCATCCTCCTCCAAAATGTTTTCCAAGGGAACTTGCACTCTAAACTAGTATTGTTCCATTGTCTCAACTTGACAGGATCACAACTTTGCTTGATAAGACAGATTGGGAGCTCTTCAGGCTTCTTTATTGTGGTGACTATTTTGGTTCATCTAATCTTCCCCCAAAATGATGATATTCAATCTATTTATTTGTGTTCATTTCTTTTCAATAGCAGATTGAGCTGGAGCTACTGTTTTGGATATGATATCTTCTTAAGTTTATCTTTCTAATTTGGTACTGATTTTGATCTTTGACCTAACTTGATCACCTGACAACCTGAGTGGGTAGGAGGAAAATAAAGTATGAGAAAAGTAAAGTTTATTTAACTATAAGAATAGTGGTACTAAACAGCAGAACAACAGAATAGTCTGGAAGAGGAGCTGATTTGAGGTGAAAGATTGATGAGTTCTTTTTTTAGATATGCTGAATCTTAAGTACAAGATAGTCATCCAAGAAGAGATATTGAATTGTCCCCGCACTTCAGGAAATGTCATAATCAAAATCTACAACATAGTCCTGTGTCATTAGTTTAAAGAAGTTAGTTTGATAAACTGGGAGTGGTAGAAATCATTATCAAGACACAAGTGGGAGGATTAGCCACCATGGGTAATCCAGGAGTAAAATAAACAAACAAAAATAGGGAATATTATTGAAAATCAAAGAAAGGTTCAATGGATCTTACTCAAGTCACTGTAGGAACTGATAATTCACTTCCAAACTTGTTTTAACTAGTTCTCCCTAACCAATTTAAGAGTTTCTGGTGCAACCATGAGACATAGCAAATAGGTAGAAATGTAAGACAGAAATTTGCAGGAAAAACTGAGGCTGGAGATAAAGATTTGGAAGTCAGTGAATGAAATCAAAAAGAATTGGTCAAAAAATAGGAAGAGAAAAATTAAAAGAAAGATAGAGAGGCAAAGGAGTTTCAGTAAAGAGGAGGTAGTCAATAAATATTTCAGGGGCGGCTAGGTGGCGCAGTGGATAAAGCACCAGCCCTGGAGTCAGGAGTACCTGGGTTCAAATCCGATCTTGGACACTTAATAATTACCTAGCTGTGTGGCCTCGGGCAAGCCACTTAACCCCATTTGCCTTGCAAAAACCTAAAATAAACAAACAAAGAAATAAACAAAGAAACAAATAAATAAATATTTCAGAGAAGGCAAGAAAGAAGAGAACTAAGAAATAGTTACTGGATTTTGCAACCAGATCATTGCTGACATTTAAAAGATATTACAGTAGAGTAGAATGAGGTAGCAGACAAACTGAAAGGATTAAGGAATGAGCAGGCAGTGAGAAAGAGAATGCAGGGAAATAGAGTTGTTTTTTTTTTGGAGGGGGAAGGAGAAATTTCACTGAAAGGAAGAAAGGGGGTAGAGGCTTAAGTGGTTAGCATGATGTGGAGAAATTTCTTTTTAGGACAGGTGAAATCTGATTATATTTGTTGGCAAAAGGAAAGAAAAAAGGAATACTTTGAAGACACAAAAAAGTAGAGACAGGAAAACTGATGTGGCAAGTTCTTTTAGGAAACAGGAAGAGAAGGATCAATAGCACAGAAGGCATAGCCTTTATAAGAAGGAATACATTTTTCTCTGAGACAGAGGACAGATAGGATGGGTAATAGTAAAATTTATAGACAAAATAAAATCTATTTCTTTCTGACTCCTTTTCAGAGAAGTTTTCAATAGAGCTAGATTCCAATTATTGAGAATAATGAATTCTGGGGGCAGCTAGGTAGCACCAACATTGGTGGAGTCAGGAGGACCTGAGTGCAAATATGACCTCAGACATATTTGCACTGCAAATTTCCTTTGTGCTGAAAACAAATATTTTACAAATTTACAAACAAAATATCTTACATAATTATAACTTTGAATATGGCCATTTCAAATAGTGCCAATGTGACTATTTCATGGGACTCATCCAGACTTAGATATATTTAAAAGATTGGCTTTGTCATAGCACCCTATAAAAATCAATTCTATACAGAGGGTGGCATTGAGTCAATGTAAGAGTAAGTTATTGAACTTAGAGTAAAGCAATGTCCAATCTTATTTTTTAGAGGACCAATAATGAAATACATTTCCCTATTCTTTGAAGAGATAAGGGAATTTGAAGAGGGTAATGTTTCATATCATGTATCAACATCATAGAGTTGACTGGTTCTAGATAACCATTTTTTTCTTGGTTTCAAGAGAGAATTCTATGGTAGTGAAAAATGTTAGTAAGCGACCATGGTTTAAAAAAGAAAAGACATCAATAAAACTTATTAAAATAATACAGTTATGAAATTATGGGCTAATATTTGACATGATTTCTCTATAATGGTTACTTTTCATTGACTCTGAATAATTAGTATAGTCAGAGGAATAGTTCTCTTAAATTATTTTGCATCTAGTAATTTGACCACAAGTCCCGCATGATAAGTCTTTTCTTCTTCTTTGTAGTCTTTTCTCTTACTTTCCACAGAAGCAATTATTTTCTTTAAGAATTAAGGAGATTTGAAAGGACCAAATTCAATTTTGGAGGATAAATCATTTCTTAGATTATGGTCCCACTCAGGATCTCTCCTGGAACATCAAAATATATATCATGTCTAGGTCTCAACCCCAAAAAGGTAAAAGAGATCTGTTTTCACACAATCCCTCAACTCTCCTGATGCTAAAGTGAGTTCTATTTCCTTCAAATACCCTACAAGTTTTTCTAAAATTATAGGACTATAAGATATTAGTACACTCAAAAGGGAAAAGAACTTGAGTTTGCCCAAGAAGTTAGTTCATTTTTGTTTCAAACAATCTGAAGTCTACCTACACATTTCTACTCTTCAAGGAATCTTGATGTAATTGGTGTAGACATTCTCTCCACTAATGATACAGTTGCTAAGAAATAAAGGTTCATTCATTCTGTGGCAAAACTGGAGATGAGCCCAAATAAAGTCAGTTAGACTGGTCCTCAGACAACAGTGGACTTTTCTAGTTTGGTAAGAACAGCTAAAGCTTATTCCCTCAGGAATAGTCTTCAAGAATATAACCTCACTGAATGTATGGATTGTTTCATTTACTTCTGTCTCTATCAGTTAGAACAGTGGTTGACACTTAGCAGACACTTAGTAATTGCTTAAGAACCCAACATCATCTCTCTGCCACAAGGAAGTTATCAGAGCAAGACTTCATAAAAGTAAACTCAATATCTACTTATGCTAATCCTAGGAAAGGTTGCTTTGCAATGGAAATGTATCATCTTCAGTTTTATAAAGGTTCACTACAATTTGGCTTTTCCTGGGAAGTCTTTTTTGAAAAAGTACTAAAATTTCTTCTAATGATGACTAGGAAAGGAATAACTAGACTTCATTTGACATGCAAAGGACCAGCCACAACCCTAACCATTTCAAACTCACCTCTAATTTCACAGCTTTTATTTTGAGTGTCTATGTTTTTTGCTTGCCTAATTTCCACTAGAAGAAAATGAAGTAACATGAAAGGAGTGCTTTACAGAAGATACAATAATTATATTTCATTGAGAAGACAGGTAGGATGTGAATTCTTGTACCTCCCCCCCCACAACATTTATACTTCCAGTCTTTAAGAAACCATCCAAAAGTGTATCTCCATAAAGATGCAATGAACTCTGGAGATTGTCAAGTTCACTCTCTTATTTTACAGAGGAGATGGAGATATAGCAAGACTTACCACACAGAACTCTCAGTGCCAATGGCAAGATTTGAACCCAGATTCCTTCACTTCAAATCTAATGTTCCTTCTACTATACCAGTGGTGCCAAATTCAAATGAAAATGGAAGCCACTAAGCCATATGTAAGGATTACTATAAGCTGGCTGCAGAATGAAAAAAACAACTATATATTAACATTATCTATGTTCTATTGTATTTTAAATTTTATTAAATATGTCCCAGTTACATTTTGATCTGTTTTGGGTTCTACTGAGTAGTTTTCTGGGCAGCATGCAGGCCATGGATGGATGGGTTTCTATCTCTGTATTATGTACACTAAGTTGCCTTCTTTTGATTTGTAGTTACAGTTGTCCTTTTTTCCCCAAAGAAGATAAAAATAACATAACTATATCAAGTTCAAGGTACAGTGTGTCTGACTGGTTGAACAGATAAATACAAGACTAGAATGATCGTCACTACAAACATCTAAAGTGAAGATAATTTTAAATACGATCATCTTGTACTTTGAATGACTCTAACTCTGCTTTGATCTTAGAGCACAGGGCCTTCTTTGATGTGAATACACCATGCTGGGTAGTCCTGTGCCAGAGCCTCCTATGTCTCACAATAAATTCCAAAATTCTTCTTAGAGACCTTGAGAGTCCTTGTATTGCTTCTTCTGATCTCCATGTGAGGGTTTGCCTCATATAAAATAATCTTTGAGGCAAGTGTTCATTTGACATTCAAACAACATATACAATCCATTAGAGTTGGACTTTCTGCAATAGAGTCTATGCTTGGCAGTTTAGTTCAAGAAAAGACCTAAAATATCTAGTCTTCCAGAAGATTTTCAGAATCTCCCTAAGACAGTTCAAATGAAAGTGATTCATTTTCTGGCAGGGAGCTGGTAGATTGTCCAGGTTTCGCAGGCATATATCAATGATAGGTCAGCACAGTGGCTCTGTAGACCTTCAGTTTGGAAGGCAGTATAATATCTCTTCTCTCTCACATTTTCCTTTGGAGTCCCCCAAACATTGAGCTAGCTCTGGCAATGTGTGCATCAACCTCATTATCCATGTGGACTTTCCTGGAAAGCATAGTTATACTTTCCATATTGCAGGGGTCAGGTGTGTAGCACCCCCATAATCTAGGAAATTCATGTAAATTTTTGTGTCTCCTCCTTCAAACCAGAAGTTTGAATTATTATGGGATTAAAAGATAAAATATGTTGATATAAAATACTATGCATATATTTTATGTATTTTTAAGTTTGTAAACTTGTTCTGTGTCATTTACTGCCCTTTGTGTGTTATCTGCAGATTTTGCAAAATGTCCCCAAATTCCCATTTAATTTCTTATGCCAACTCTTGACAGATTGAAATTGTGATGGGGCCAGTAGAGATGGGGAAGGGATAGCTATATTCTACCACCTTATATGTGGGGCCTTTTCCATTTCCCTCAGTCTTCACCTGAAAATTATCTTATATGTGTCTTGTATATTTTTGTAGAGGTCCATGTTGTTCCCTTCCCTCCTGCCTCTCAAAGAATAAAAGTTCTTTAAAGACAGAATCTGTCCCATTTGTGCTCTTGTATTCCTTGACCTAGCAAAAAATCTGACACAGAATACAAGATAAGTAAATGTCTGATGATTGATTCATACAATCCTGCCATTTCTGAGCCTCCTCAAAAATAATTTACTTGGGTTTCTTTGGCCTTTTCCTCCCCTGCACCTCACCTACACACAGAGATGCTCATACTCTTGATCTGAAGCCACCCACAATGCTTTACTTCCATGCTGATGAATTCTGAAATTCCTTTGTGATTATAATATTTATCAATCAATCTTTCCCTTGACCTTATGAACCCTAAAAGTGTTCTTCTTCACTATGACCTCCAGTCTATCTTTCATTTACTTCCCAGTTCATCATAATTAGAGGGTACAGTATCTCTAGCCCTTGGAGACAACTGGGAGGCACAATGAATAGAGCACTGGATCTGGAATCAGGAAGACCTAGGTTCAAATCCCCTCTCAGACACTTACTAGGTCTGTGAGTCCAGGTAAATCACTTAACATCTGCTTGCCTGAGTTTTCTTAACTGTAAAATGGGAATAAGAACAGCACCTATCTATCAGGGTTGTTGTAAGTATAAAATGTGATTATACCTGTAAATGATTGTTCTTTTACCTCTCTCCCTTGGTGTACGTCTTCAACTCTAGAGTCCCCCATCACCTTATTTTATTGCCAATTATGTCTTTCCAAGCCTCAATTCTAAATTATTCTGCCATCTGATGTCTTTGTTCCTATTAAGATGCTATGGAATATAATAGGAGAGAATCATAAAACCAGTGGTGACTAGATCCACTATAAATTTACATTACAGTATCTTAAATGGATCCTCAGTGCAACAAGGTAAAGGTAATCCGTTTACCCTTCTCTAAAAAAAAATCAACTATCTTACCACACAATGGTTTTTCCAAACCTTTTCATCCTTCCTCAAAACTTCCATAGCACCCTTTTCTTCCTTAGCTGAGAATCTTGCTTTGTATTTCAATGAAAAAATTTCAGTCATATCCTGAGAGTTCCCTCTTCTCTACTCCCTGCAAATCATCCAGAGGCCTTCTACCACTATCTTAGCCTTTCCACCATCTCCCATGAAAAGAGGGCTCTTCTACTTGAATGGGAAATCCTTCTACATGCATCATTGATTTGATTCCATCCAGTCTTCTTCAAGAGAAGGATTCCTTCTATAATCTTCACTCTCTCACTGATCTTCACTCTCTCCCTGTCTGCTGGTTGCTTCTCTGCTGCCTATGAACACATCCATGTCTTTCTTGTCCTTAAAAACCCCTCATTTGATCTACCACCCCCAACAGCTAGAGTCCTTTATTTCTCTGCCCTTCTGTAGCTAAATTCTCTGTGTAGAGCTGTCTCTATCTCCATTTTCCAAATCTAATATTAATCTTCTCAGTCCTCATCCTTTTAATGTCTGTAGCCTATTACATGGTTAATCACTCTCCTGTTATGGATTAGTTTTTGTGACATTGTTCTCTCTTGGTTCTCTGCCAAACCAATTTCTCAATCTCCTGTGCTAGATCTTCAGTCACTCTAACTGTGGTTATCATCCATGGCTTTTTCCTGGACTATATTCTCTTTCCCCTCTATGCTATCTTACTTGGTAAGCTCATCAGCTTCCAGGATAGAAGCTTTACTGGACTAGCCAGGTCTAGATTCTTAGATTTATTAATCCAGCCCTAACTTTGTTCCTGATCTCCAGCCTTACATCTCCAAATGTTTATTGGACATCTTGAAGTGAGCGTCTGCAGACATCTCCAACTTAATATATTCAAAATGGAACTCAATACCCACATCCTCCTGCCCTGCCCAAATCTTCCTGCCTTCCAAACTTCTCTATTACTATCAAGGGCACTACTATCCTCCCAGTCACTCTGGCTCTCATCTTCAGTATCATCCTGCATTCCCATCACTTTCATTCACTGCATATATTCAACACGTTGCCATGTTCTGTCATTTCTACCTTCACAATATCTTTTCTCTGTGTTACCATCTCTTCACTCAACCCCCAGTTTAGTACATGTCTTCGTCACCTCATTCTTGGACCATTGTAGTTGCCTTCTGGGTGCTCTGTCTGCCTTGGGTCTACCCATATTCCAGTTCATTCTCTGATCAGCTGCAAAAGTCTGTCTTTTTAAAAAATTGGTCTAACCATTCAAATGTTCTCTTAACTCAATAAACTCCAGCAGTTTCCTATTACCTCCTGGGAGCAATTATAAAATCCTCTTTGTTTTTTAAAGCCCATAACAAGCAGATCTCTTCCTAGTTTTCTCCCTTCCACATACTCTACAATTTAGCCACAATGGCCTTTTCTCACACAAAACCCTATCTACAGATTCTTGGGGCTTCCATACCCAGAATTCTTCCCCTTCTCATCTCTACCTTCCAGATTTCTCAGCATCTTTCAAGTTCCAGCTAAAATCCTACCTTCAAAAGAGCCTTTTGGTCCCCATCCTTCCCCAGGTATTCCCTAGGAGATTATGTCCCACTTACACTGTGTATATTTTGCACGTACATAGTAATTTGCATGTTGTCTCCTTCATTAGGATATGAGTTCCCTGAGGACAAGAGCCATATTTTTGCCTTTCTTTGTATTCCCAGGACTTCCAGGCACATAGCAAATGTTTAACAAATGTTAAATTGAGTTGACCAAGATCCATTGATTATGTGCTCTCTGAGTCCTTAGCGTTACTAGGGTTATAGACTAGAGATTAGACATGGTTCTGGCCCTCAAGGAGCTTTATCTAATAACATTTGCCAGTTTGCTCAGATTTCCCATTACTCTACCCTCTTTTGAAAGTTTTAAGATTTGTTCTGGGCAGTGCCAAAAATTCAGACAAACAAGAGGGTGTCACATAGGGTGATTTTGCAATGGCATTTTCTGTCAAAGATGCGTGCCATTATCTTTTTGTTAGGTCTACTGCTGACACATAATGGACCCAGCCCTGGCCATTCCAGTAAAACTTCTATCTTGGGCACCCATTCTATCCTGGGTATCTGTCACAATCGGAGTATTCAATGTTTGTTAGTTTACCTCAAGGAAGAAGTCAATAAACAATGTCCTAAGGACTTAGAGACCTACAGTTAAAGTAAAAAAGAGACATGATTTCAGCACTAAACTGACATCTAAATTGTGACCTGACTACACTAGAGTGAGATTTTCTATCATTTTCACTTCTATTTAGACAGAATACCAAGAATGGTTGAGAACATTGGAATATAAATAGGCATTGTTCTATTCTTTACATTTTTATTCTCAGCATCTAACACAATAGTATCTAGCAATACAGTAGGAGCTTAGTAAGTTTGTGATTGATACATATACTCTACAATATAGCTAAAAAAAAAAACAATTTGCTGTTTCCCATAAACAATATTCTGCCTCACCTTTACCTTCTGGAACTACTGGCTCCCTTCAAGGACTGATTAGCTCAAGTGTCATGGGCTATAGGAGGTATTTCCTTGTTCCCTCAGTTACTTACGGTTCCCTGATCAGAATTACTTTAAAGTTATTCCATTTATATCCTGTATTTACCTATATAATGGTTTAGTGGCCTATGGGGTGCTGCTGTTGGCCCATGTAGGTTTTGTATATCCACATGCTTCTTTCTGGAGGTGACTCACAGGAAGACAAGGAAACAAATCTCTAGTATTTTCTCTACCTTCACTTCTACAAGGATAACCACGATTCCTGATAGGAATTAAGTTAAGAGGGTAGGGACAGAGTGGCTGGCTACTCTGTTCTCATCAAAGAGAAGGGATACCAGACTAGAATTATATATTAAATATTATTAGTCTAGGTGATGTAATGTTTAGGATCAAGCTAAACTCCTGGTCCTTATTCTTAAATAGGAAAATAGTACCCAGACTCTCTAAGACTTGACTCCCTGTTCTCACCAAATGCCAATTCCATAATGAATGCATACACCGATAGCAAAGAAACCCATTTATCCAAATCGACAGCAAAATAGAAATCAGAGAAAGTATCCATAGGAAAGCATACATATACTAGACAATACAAACTGATGAGGTGAGATGACTCAGATGAGCCTAGAGAGGCCCAGATCTTACTGAAGGGGAAATTCTTTTAAGTCTCTAGTGCACTAAGTTGGGGAGAGGGACATTACAGAGACTGTCAAGTTTTCTCAGGTTGGTTTCATCCCAGAAACTTTGTCTCCCTTCAGGAGCTTAAAGAGAGGTTGGAATCACATATCTTTTGAAAGGCCATCGATCCCTTTTCAAACCTGCTCTCCTCAATTCTATCCACATCTCATGCAGGTGCCTGAGCACTGAGTATTTAATCTCCACCAATGGGGAGAGAATTCTATACAATTGATACTTTTAGCCAAGGGTTACACTTACTTGAGGACATTTTGTATCCCTGTCCTCCTTCTCTCTATAAATTGTAAGCTCCTTGAGGGCAGGTTTTTATTTTGATATCCATAGCACCCAGCACAGAGCTGGGAACACCACAGGTACTTAATAACTGTGTGTTGAATTAAACTGAATAAAAAACTTCAATACTTCCCTCCAGTATTTGAAATCCCTAAATAGGTGCATACTAATTTACCATCTCAGAAGCTTCCTGAGTCTTTCACAGTTAAATATCCACAAATCCTTGGAACAAACTCTTCTTTTTTTTTTTTCTGGAAAGGCAATGGGGTTAAGTGGCTTGCCCAAGGTCACACAGTTAGGCAATTATTAAGTGTCTGAGATCAGATTTGAACTCAAGTCCTCCTGACTCCTGGGCCAGTGCTCTATCCACTGTGCCACCTAGCTGCCCGGGAACAAACTTTTCTGACCTCCTTCATTGAACACTTTAATAAATCAGTGTTGGTACTCCTCCTTTTAATGCAAATCACAATCCATTTATGGCTTAATCTTTTGACTCTTGTTCATGGCCTACCCATAAATACTTCACCAAAAGTCAGCACAACTTAATGAGGAGCATCATGTGATCCAACATTGCCTAGGGCAGATTATCCATTAGTTATCCCTTGTTCTCATCACAAGACTGACCTACTTTTTTTCTGATCATATATCTCTCTGATGACATATTCTGCAAAACTCCTCAGAAATTCATGTCCACTATGTGCTTTTCTATTATTCTTTGGGGGACACTAATTCTTCAGACTACAGTATTTCATGGCTTTCATTCATTCAACATCACTGGAAGAATACTGTTACTTGGTTTAAGGGACAAGTTCTGTACTAAGTATTGGGATACAAGGAGGAAGACAAGTCAGTCCTTTCTTTTCAAGGAGCTCATATCTAATGGGGGAGACAAGACATATGGAAAATGACAGCTGCTAATCAGATGAAAGGTTCCATGGTCCCCAGGATATAGTGGTAAAGCAAGTGGTAATGTATCGTCTTCAATGCCATTTCTACGAATAGTTATGTTTTTAATGGTGAAACAGGGTCAAGAACATGGTGGCAAGAATTTTATATTCTGTGTCTTTAGGAACTATTGCTGTTCTTCAGATTAGTCTCCTCCAGAAAGGCACAGAACCTGACCATATCAGAAATTCTGAAGTCAGGAAGTAACCGGGAAGAATGAGGAAATAAAAAAGAATCCCAACATAAAAAGTTCTGATGACAGCAATGCTCAAGATACTACTCCAGAAGAGACTGACTCCCTCAAATCCATGAGATCTATAAGCCAAATTTCAAAGAAAAACACAGCTTGGGCATAACTTAACTAGAATGCCAATAATAGATGAAACAAGAGTTCAAAAAACACATTAACTTTTTTTATAAATGAGTAAGAACATTAAAAGAAAAAAATAAGGGAAAATGTGAGCTATAAAAGAAAGAAGTAAATAGCTTGGCTCAAGAGGTATGAAACTTTGCCCAAACAACAAATTCTATTAAAATTAGAATGGATCAAATTGAAGATAATAATCCTATAAACAATGAGAAATACTAAAAAAAATCAAAAGAATGGAAAAAGAGAAGAAAATGGATAATATCTTATTGTTTAAAAATAACTTGGGAAATAGATAAAAGGGAGAAAAATTAAAACTCTTTAGATCTCTTGAAAGTTATGGTCAAAAAAACATAAGGAACCTCAAAAGAAAATTGCCTAATGCAGAACCAAAGGGCAAAGCAGAAATAGAACTAATCTACTGGTCACTTCATAAAAGGAAGGAAAAGTCCCAGGAATATCATAGTCAAAATCAAGAGCACCCAGATCAAAGAAAAAATATGAGAAGCAGCCAGAAAGAAAAAATTTAAGTAATAAGGAATCAGAATCACACAAGTTA
Source organism: Macrotis lagotis (assembly GCF_037893015.1). Lineage (NCBI taxonomy): Eukaryota > Metazoa > Chordata > Mammalia > Peramelemorphia > Peramelidae > Macrotis > Macrotis lagotis. Next base: position 54,534,766 of record NC_133666.1, read on the forward strand.
GCAACCATTACTCTACTGGAGTAGAGAACTTGGAAAACTATATTCCAGAAAGCAAAAGATACAGACTTATAGCCAAACTTATAGTGGCAAAACTGACTATAAGCCTACAGAGGAAAAACTGGATATTTAACAAAATAGAAGAAATTCAATCATTCGTGATGAAAAGTCCATAATTGCATATAAACACTGAAGTTCAAAAACAATAGTTAAGAAAAAACATAAAAAAGTAAACATCAAAGAATATAAAACTAAACAAGGATAAATTTATTACATTCTAACACAGGGAGATAATACATGGTCCCCTCTGAGCCCCATCATCATAGGTCATAGCGGGAGTCTGATTACAGAGCAGACCTAAAAATATTTCTGTTGAGTCTTGATGATCTTAAGACTGAAAAGGAAGAGAGGAGAAATACACTAGGGTGGAAGGGAACATGGGAAACTAGATTAGGGAAAACTATCTCACATGTTTGGGGTATACAAGTGTTCATCTATACAAAAAAGAAGGCAGAAGTAGAGGGATAAGCTGGCATCTGAACCTCACTCATTTACTTTTTTTCCAACCAATAAACATTTATTAAATTTTGTAGTGTAGGGGCAACTAGGTGGCGCAGTGGATAGAGCACTAGCCCTGGAGTCAGGAGGACCTGAGTTCAAATCTGACCTCAGACACTTAATAATGACTTAGCTGTGTGGCCTTGGGCAAGCCACTTAAGCCCACTGCCTTGCAAAAAAAATTGTAGTGTAGAGAGGACTGTGCTGGCCATTGAGACAGAGATACAAGTCAATCTAATATATATGACATTTCCTGACTTCATGGAGTTTATTGGGAATATATGATATAAATGAAAATAAACCCACAATATTTCATGTAATGAATGACAGTAATAAAACAAATTGTTAGGATTAGGATCAGAGAATGTGAACCTCACTCATTTAAAATGTTCATAATAAGGAAGAAAACGCATATAAACACAATTGGGTACAGAAATATCTTTCATTCAACAGATAAATAGAAGGGAAAATGGAATAGAGAAAAAAGGAAACTTAGAAGAAGGGTATTTTATTTGTTTTTTTTTTTGGTTTTGGTTTTTGCAAGGCAATGAGGTTAAGTTACTTGCCCAAGATCACACAGCTAGGAAATTATAATATGTCTGAGATCACATTTGAACTCAGGTCCTCCTGACTGCAGGGCCGGTGCTCTATCCACTGCACCACCTAGCTGCCCCAAGAAGGGTGTTTTAAAGGAGAGATTAATCCCAAGCAAAAGAGGCTCTTAAATTAAGAATGTAAAAAATATTTATAGCTCTTTCTGAGGTTGCAAAGAATGGGAATCTGAGAAGGTGTCTATGTATTGGGGAATGACTAAATAAATTGTGATATATGACTGTGATGAAATACTGTTATATTATTGTACTATAAGAAACTATGAAGGGCACAGTTTAAAGGAACCTGGGAAGATTTAAGAGTCAAGAAGACCTGAGTTCAAATTCTGTCTCAAACATTTTATTGGCTGTATGACCTAGGGCAAATTATTTAAATTTTAACCCCAATTATGTGAGATAATTTTCTCTAACTTTGCTTTCCCTTACACCTAGGGTATTTCTGATCCCTTCCCTTTCAAGTCTTCTAAAATCATCAAATTATTTAATCCTTCTGGACCTCAGTTTCCATACTGTAAAATGAGAGGATTTGACTTCATGGTCTCTCACTGTCCCTTCCAGCTCTATGTCCCTTTATGAAAGAATGCTCCATTTTACTAATAAGAATACAAATTAAAATAAATAACTTTTCAACAAATTGACAAAAATTACAAAAGATAGAAGTGAGCACTATTGATTCTGTTATTCTCACTAAAATTGAGTGATAGCACTTTTCTGGAGCACCAACAGCAATAGCAGGGGCAGGAAGCTTCAGCAGGTTAGAGCCTTGATAGGAGAAGACATGGAGAACAGTTTCATTGGGCAAGAAGTCCCTGGACTATGTGCCAAAGAGCAATGAAAGGCAGGAACCATAAGGTTTAGGGCAGAAATCTTCTAGTTGAGACATGAAACAAATAACATTTAAGTCTTAACCCTTCCTTACCTCAAGCTTTATGAGAATGTTCTTGGCAAAGAGGCCCTAAGCCTGAGGTTCTTAGCCTTTTGTGTGTCACAGATCCCTTTGAAATTTCTGGTAAAGCCTATAAATCTCTTTTGGGCAAAATGGTGTGTAAAAATGCAAGTACTAAAATAAAAATGATAACAAAGGAAATTCAAGGTTAATAAAAATGAAAATGTATTTTTTTCCACTCAATTTCAAGGACCCTTTGAAATAGATCCGTGGAATCCAAGTTAAAAACTCTTCCTCCAAATCTTCCTTCCAGCTACAGGTGAATATATGGAATATTGCATTAATTTTGGAATATGATATGGTACTGAAGAAGATTCTATTTCTCTTGTTTCTTACTTTGCCATTCTGTTCCAGTTAATTGTCTTGCTATTTGCCTGATTTGTTAGTAGAATAGGTACCAGATGGGGGCTCAAAGAAGAAATTGCCCCAGCTCTGAAAGGGAGATGACAAATATCAACTACAACTTGTTTAAAATGCTCATTTCCTTTGAATAATATTTTCAACATGGACTTTAGAGGATTGCCACCCATATGAAAAAAAGTGTCCTCATCACCTTAGAACCACACACAAGAGACAATTTTCCAAGTCACACAATACTCATACAATTTTTGCATACTATGCTATAAGGTTCCCAATAAGAATTAGAGGGATTATGTGCTTTAATTCATTGCAAGTCAAAAGGAAATCCAAAGAAGTTTAAGAACTAGCATGGACTTCAGTGACTCAAACAAGGCTTTTAAATAAATATATTATACAAAAAAAGCTGTGTTGGTGAGTTAAATCACTGATTTTCCACACTGACAAAGTAAATTAATTCATAGCATCTCTAGTGAATTATTTTGCAAAAAATTTAAAATACTTGAGTAGGAAACACCATATTCTCCTAAATTAAAAAAAATCCCCAGACTTCGTCTGTGGAGAAAAAAGCAATGGGTACAATCAATGATGATTTAAGCCTCCTTCACAGAGGTCCCATAATAGGCATAGAATTTTATTAATAATTATCAAATTAAAGTGACTAATGCAATCTGATTTCTTTGATCCTTTACAGTAATTTAGGGTAAAAGTAGAATATAGCCAAACAACTGCTAATTAACTAAGAACTAATTCGATCATTTTTTTCAGTATAAGTTTGATTATGTAGATAAAGTGGCAGACAAGGCTCAGCCTTCCTTAGCTTGTCAAAGGACAGGTAGGGACCGGCATAGAGGACTTGGAACCCAAACGCCTAGCCTTGAAATCCAAATCACTTGTTAGCTGGGATGTTGCAAAAAGTCACAAGGGAGAGTGAGTTATGAAAAGGGCAGGATCTCAATGAACAATAATCATTTTACAAGTTATACAACTAAAACGCAATTTTGTCATGTCAAATGGATCCATAGCCTAACAACTCCCTGGACATATGTCATTTTAGTATATTCTAGAAGGTATAAAACATAAACAAAAATGATAAGCCATTTGGTGTTTTGGAGCTTCTCCTCACAACTCTAAGACTGTACAGGAATGAGTTTATTGATATGCTTTAGGAAATATACTTTCCAAGAAGGAAAAAAATGAAATGGGAAAAAATTTATCAAATAATAAAAACCTACATGTAAACCAAACACATTACCAAAAGACACAGAAATGGAGTGGTAACTGGTTCTTTTCTACCATCATATCAACTAAACAAAATTTATTTTTTAGGGTCAGATTAGAACTGGCATAAGACATAGCTCTAAGTGCAGAAATTGTGTGACTTAATTTATTGTTCCTCTAAGTCAAACTGAATTAATGAACTTTGAAGTCCTTAATTCTAAGATTTTATGATTTACGCAACATCATACAGTTAGTGATAAAGATGATATTAGAACCCAAGGAAGTTCTCATCCCATATAAAACCTAACATAACATAGTCACCATTTCTCCAGTTATTTTAAGGTTTACAAATACTAGTAGAATAAGTAACACTATATTATTATATCCTTCATTTATATAAAACTGCTATTTAGAAAAGTTTTCAGAAACTTGACTACTAAGTGTCCGAGAGAAGATAACCCAGGACTTCTGACTCTAAGAGTCAGGCTACCTCTCCCATTAAGCCATACTGACTCCATGAAAGGAAAACATGGACTTGCATTTTTATACATTTGATATTTTAAAGGAATTTAGGTACCATTACATTTTAGTATTAAATATTAATATATAGAGAGAGCACTATTAAATAACAAATTTATCGGGGCAGCTAGGTGGCACAGTGGATAGAGCACCAGCCCTAGAGTCAGGAGTACCTGGGTTCAAATCTTACCTCAGACAATAATTCCCTAGCTGTGTGGCCTTGGGCAAGCCACTTTAACCCCATTGCATTGCAAAAACTAAAAAAAAAATTTCTAAATCAATAAATAATAAATTTATATTTAAATCTTTAAAAGAGACTTTTAAAAATGCTTTCCTGAGAAATTCCAAATATGGTGAATAATAAAAATCAGCTACCAGTACTCCTGAGAAAAGGCAGTAAAGCTTGCTTTTACATTTTGGCTCACATCAAGTGAGTAATGTGAATGCCTTAGCAAATTAATTTAGTATATAATATTAACACTTTGTTTTTTTAAGCTCAGAGAATTTCTGACAGATGCTCCAACAATTAAAAAAACTGCAGTAGTATATGATCCTTCATATTGGCATTGTTAGAGTTCTTTTGGACAGTGAGAAAGTAGCACCCTCTGGTGTTGATTGTCAGAAACACTTCCAAAAGTTTAATTTAAACATTTTTTTTCAAGACAAAGCCTATTGACTGATAAAAATCCATCAACAAGGCTGTAGCTGATGAAAGCTTCAATAAGAAAGAGACACAACACTCTATTATTTTGTGTCAAACAGAATAAAGTAGTTTTAAAATAGCAAATGGAGTGTGGAGGTCATTAAGAATTAGAAAATATTGTTTCCTTTAGGTTTAAGACAAACCATTCCATCCATATTAAAAATGCTAGTAATGGCCTCATCCTACCCCACCCTGAATAGAAAACAACAAAAATCGATTAGCTATTTGTACACCCATGAAAGTATAATTTCTACTATCCCAAAGGAAAAACCAACTACAGAGTAGCAAGAAAAATCAGCTCTCTGAGTGCTGAATACTGAGAGAGGATTTGGAAGAAACTTCAGAAGACTGTACCCCACACTGCAAATGGAAGTGGTCACTAAATCAGATGAGATGTAGAGATCTTTTTTTTAAAAATGGCTTGTGGGTACCAGTGGCTTTCAAAATATGTTATTTTTACAGAGGATTAATATCAGTTTTAAAAATCACTAAACAGTTAAGGAAACACTATTCAAATTTATATAAATGCTACACCTCAGACTGACTTTCCCTATATATTCGTGTATTTCATCAATATAGAGAATTTCATGTGTGGAGACTATCTCCATTACTGCAGATCAGCAATTCTTCTGTATAATATCTCAGAGAGTTGTCTGGGGCACTGAGAGGTTAAATGATTTATCCACTGTCACACAGCTGGTCTGTGTCCGAGGCAGGACCTGAACCCAGATCTTCCTAATTTCAATGCCACTTTTCTATCCACTAAGCTACAACACTCATTTTTCCCATCAGTTATTTAAGGAATTATTTTATAATACTCTGCTTTATTATTACTTTAAACTATAAACTCATTTGAAATTTGAGAAGTACACAGGTGACTATATCCTTTAAAGCAGAAGCAATGGAAAAAAAGGAAGATACTTTAGATATGATGATATTTGTCCTTCATTCTCAAAAAAGACCATGACATCAGGGAGGTGATACCATGACAAGCACATGACTTGAATTGCAGTGAGGGGGGAGGTGCTGTGCTGAGTCCCCAGCCTCACTTTCTCCTCCAGAGCCATCTGGGTCCAGTGGCCAGATATGGATCAGGACAACTGGAGATGGTCCTGAATGTGAGGTAACATAGCTAGCAAGTGGCAAGTATCTGAGGCTGGATTTGAACTCCCATCCTCCTGACTCCAAAGCCAGTACTCTAGCTACCCACTTCAGATGTAGTAGGAAAATGTGAGATGTGCATAATATGGTATAATAGAGAGAGAGAGAGAGAGAGAGAGAGAGAGAGAGAGAGAGAGAGAGAGAGCGAGCACTAGACTTGGAGTTGGTGCACCTAGTTAAGCATACTAGATCTGACACCAAGTGTGTATCCCTGAGTAAATCACAACTTCTTGGGCCTCAATAATTAATGAACTTCACTAATAAAATATGGTTAAGTCTTGTGTTAACTATCTCAGAGTACTCCTGGAAAGTTTGGGCTATAGAATGAGTTATAGAAATGTGAACTGTTCCTATCAAACTGACGGAGTTTGGTTTTCTATAGAAGACTTAACTAGCTTCTTGACCTGTGCTTCAGAATCTGTTTACTCCAATCATATCCATGACAAATAAGTGTAAAATCAGGGCAGCATATTTCCCAATAAGAGGCATATTTTTGTGTCTAATTGGCAAGGTAAAATCGATTTTTTTTTCCCATTACAATGGGCAGTAAGAAGTATCTGTGCAAAACTGGTTGTGCCATCACTTTCCCAAGAGACAAGGAGCAACATTAATTATGAAACTGAGAAAAAAGAACTTGACATAGCCAGGAACACTAATGATTTGGGAAAATATTATAAGGAAGCTCAGTCTCTGTAGGAATGAAATATCATGAGATGGTCTCCCATGTTGGAATTAATGTAAATATAGAGGAGATTAAATCAATCAATTAAAAGAGCAAACAGATCCAAACAAGCCCTTAATGATTAAGTTGGGAAAATTGTAGTCCTTTGATCATTGTGTAAATACAAATGACACAACCTAGGAAATCTCTTGGAATTGGGTGAATACGACCCAGGGAGAATGCTAATCCTGACTGAAGTCAGTGGTGACAGACTCTGGAGAGGGAATTGCCCTCGGGGGAGGAAGGTTTTCCTGCTCACCCAATGCTAATGAGGACCTTGTGAACTTTTAAAATCAAAAGATCTAGAATGGCTACAGAGCCAAAGGCAATGTCCCTGGAGCAGAAGTAGCTGATGGTAGTGTCTGTACTAGAAGCTAAAATAATCCAAGCACAAAAAAGGAAACTAAGGAGATGAAGCATTAGGGCTATACAAATTCACTGACCCTCAGACCAGCAGAGAGTTGTAACTGAGGAAAATTTCATAAGGTCTCAATGAAGAGAGAAAAGGAATTGCAGCAACCAGAAGATGTGAGCTTACTTGTGGTCACACATGTTCTCAAAGTCTAAACCCAATCTCATGAGGAGAGCACACCCCCCAGTTTGGGTAGATGGTTTTCTAACAGCTGTCCATGTCCTTGTCCTTAGTAAATACCTCTTTAAAAAGCTAATTAACTCTGGCTGATAATTATTGGGGAACACATCAGATGGGAGTTCACAAGTGACTAGAAATTCCTCTAAACGAAATCCACTAATATGTGTGAATTGGGGAATTAGCCTGGAGGAACTACTTTCAATGAATCAATTAGAAGGTTTAAGTCTCCCGTTTTTAACATAATCTTAACATAATTTAGATACTAAATTACATATGAGAAATGAAACATATAATCTTTTTTATTTCTAGGTCAAAAATTCATCAAATGAGAACCAAATTTTCCTTTATTTGCTCCCAAATTTGGAAGTTAGAATTGTCGAGATCATAAAGGACCATAAGAAAAAAAATGATTAGAAATTGAAAGATTTTAGGGGCAGCTAGGTGGCGCAGTGGATAGAGCACTGGCCCTGGAGTCAGGAGTATCTGGGTTCAAATCCGTTCCAGACACTTACTAATTACCTAGCTGTGTGGCCTTGGGCAAGCCACTTAACCCCACTTGCCTTGCAAAAAAAAAAAAAAAAAAAGAATGACTGGTCTATCCAATAGTTTCCAAAGTATTTAGTTTGAGACTGGAAGGAAAAAACAATGTTCTTTTTCCAGAAGGGAAACAGTCAATGAGAGGAGATAAAGACCTATTCTTTGCCTGTCCTGAAGCTAGGAAGACTAGTCAAAAACAAGTTCCTGGTGTCTGTCTCCCTTATTACCACAGAAAGAAGAGACTCCTAAGAAACAATACATGATAGAACTTGACAGAGATTTACTGATTAAGGCTGGCTGTGTGGGGAAAAAGCCTATTTAGCTACAAGGTGCTAGTAGAGTTCTCCTCACAGGTGAAATATTTCCAATGTACTATCTTTTAGGATCTTCGCATCTGCCAATATTTTTACCAATCCCTAAAAATCAAACCATTTGGCTATATCACCTCCAGGGGGCACTATTTTCAATATGTAAATTTTCTGGGACAGAACAGCCTAGGACTGAAGTCACCAACAACTTCATGTGAATAGAGTGATCAGATATTAATTCTCTACAGTATTGGGATAGTGCCAGGGAAAGCATCTGGGATTTCATTTGTACAAGAAGGTGGAAACTCCCTCTGACAGTACAAAGAAGCATTTCTCTGCAATTTAAAAACTTTAAGAATTGCCTAGACAACTGAGAAGTTATGGGACTTGCCAAGGGTCAAGGTTGTTGTAGGGGGAACTTAATCAGGTCTTCCTTACTCCAAGATCAACTCCTTAACCATTGTGCCATCCTGGCTCTCTAGGACAGATAAAGCAAATTCAACATTTATTAAGTCTATACAAATGCTTCCCCAGCAGGTCTATGGGGTGGGGGATATGAGGTCCATAAACAAGTAAATTATGTGCTGGAGGAGAGGAGAAAAGAAAGAGGAAAGGAGACTGCAAAGGCCGAGAATAGGGGATAGAGGGAATCTTGAAAACAAAGTGTGGCTGACTTTTATCTTGAGTTCTCCTCCCCTGGCGCTGGTGCTTGCAATGGAAAGTACTGAGTTTGGAGTCATAAGACTGAAGTTTAAATGCAATTGATGATGATTATTAACTGTATGGCATTTTGTAAACTGCTTCATTTCCTAGAACTCAGTTGTCTCTTCTATAAAATGAATATACTATTTAGAGCACCAAATATGTCTCAATTCTTATGAGAAAAGCACCAGATCTTGGTGGGGGCTTCTTGAACTTGATGTCATAGACCCCTTGGGTGGGCTAGTAAAACCTGAAGACCCCTTCTCAGAATCATGTTTTTTGAAATGCATAAAATACAAAGGTAACCAAAGGATTACAAAGGGAACCAATTATATTAAAATGCAGGTCTCAGAATACTTTTGAAGTTTACTGGACTGCAGGTTATGAATGCCTACATTACAATAACTACTATTGAATACTTCACCATTTTGCCAGAGGCTAGCTCTCCATGCTAGGTGAGTTTTAAAGAGCAAAGTAGATTTTACTCAAAAGAAAAAGTTTCCTGTTGAAACTAATGTTGTTCTCAAATTAACCTAATCAGTATCAGCCTTTCACCAATCTATTCAATTTGAAAATTTTCAGATAATAATGATTTCAAACATTTGCAATGGCTTATCTTACAAATTGTTTTGTAGACAATTTGAAGGTCAAGCAAATCCTATCAGCTTTTTCATGGGAAGCTAAGGGCCAAATTCAATAAACAATTCAAACAAACATTTATTAAGCTCCTAATACATTCCAAGTTCTAAGTAAGGGATCTATGAAGTTAGAAAGGACAAATTATCTACATATTGGAGCATGGTCTGCTAACCAGCTTTTCTGCAAAAGTGTTGAGAAATGAAAGAGAGGAAATGGGCTTATGCTAAAGCAGAAGCTTAGGAACCTTAGAAATTATTTACTCCAACTCCATTCATTGCATTCATTGATTGAAAATTCATTGGTATGGGACTTTCTCCTTGTTAGTGGTGATCAATGGCCTGCACCTTCTAGAGGGGGCAGAACAGAGCTGGCAAGAGCAGGAGAGTTCTTCCACTTTCTTCAAATTTCTTCTTTCTTTTGGTTCTGCAGTCATTTGGAGCATTGCTGGCTTCCAACTTTGAGAAAGAAGATACAAAATGCCAATGCCACTTCACATTGCTAAAGGGAAAATAAGACTTGGAGGAGCTGACATGAGAGGAGCAACATCTCCATCATGTCCCTAATCCCTAGCTTGATACTCTAGAGACAGCAGGGTATTTCCCTTTGGGTGATATCTAAGATGTTCTCTTCTTGGCTGAACTTAATTATTTCACTCCCAATGGAGAGCTCCTTTGCTCTGTTTGGTCTGGTATACATTCTTCTATGTATATGTTCTCTGATGTCTGTTTTGCTATAGAATTGGAGAAATAGGTTTCCTGTTTAAGAGTTCTGTGTATTCATTTTGAAATTTATATTTGGTGGGAAGGGAGTGAAACCTTTGATATAAAGCTTGAAGTCTTGCTTCCTCCAATAATAAAACAGCAATAATAAATTAACTTGAACCTGAAAATGACATCTCCTAATAATATTTAAGGGGATAGAGAGAGATAATTTTAGCCTAATGCCCCTCTCTCTGAGAACAAAGCAGCAGCTTCTGGCCTCAACTTCCTACTTCCCCTCCTGGCTGAAGTTAAAGTCTCCTTTGGAGAAGAGGCTAGAGATGTCTAGTCTATCTTCAAGACACACAATGATACCTCCATGCTATCTGTAGGGGATAGATAACCCTTGTTACTTATGGGATGAGGAAACTAAGGCAGAAAAGCAAAATCACTCTGCTAATGTCAAAGACCTAGTAAGAGATATGGATCTAAGTCGCCTAGAATTTCAAAGTTGGAAGAGATTTCAAAGATTACCTAGTTCAAACTCTTCATGAAAAATATACCCAACAAGTGATTCACTGATTCCACATCCAGAGCTTTTCATATAGCACCAGAAACGTCAAGTAATGATTCCAAATGTTCTTCTTTATGTAAGGGAAGGGAAGGTTTCTACTGAACCTATCATCCCATTCACTTCAAATAACTAAAAAGATACCTTCACTGGATGACAATATCTCTATAGAATCTATCAATCAATGGAATTACATAAATATCTCCTCAAGCCATATGGTTCTTCTAAAAATAGTAAGTCATCTCAGAACCCAGCATTATTCTAGTGGCAAGCCAGAAAAGATTAGATTCAAACCCTTGAGAAGAAATCACTTGCGAGTATAAGAAGGGGCCTCAGTTTTTCTCTCCCCTACCTCTGACTAGAGGTGACCTCATTTGGTCTTTTCTTGGCAGAGATACTGCAGTGGTTTTGCCATTTCTTTCTCCAGTTCATTTTATGAATGAGGAAATTGAGGCAAATAGAGTAAAGTGACTTGCCCAGGGTAACACAGCTAGGAAGTGGCTGAGATCAATCAACCAATACACATTTATTAAGTACCAGCAACAGTCCCAGACAATGTGATAAATTCTGGAGATATAAAAGGAGGCAAAAGTCAATTCTTTACCTCAAGGAACTTACAATCTAATGGGGGAGACAATGTGCAAAAAATATATACACATGCAAACACACACATACATACACAAAACAAGCTATATAAAGGACAAATAGGAAATAACAAGAGGGAAGGCACTAGAATTAAAGAGGAGCTAGAGAAGGCTTCTTGAAGAAGTTGAGATTTTAGCTGGACTTAAAGGAAGCCAGGGAATTCAGTAATCAGAATGGAGGGTGTTCCAGGCAGGGAGATACTGAGAGCCTAGAAATGGAGTCTTATTCCTAGAAAAGTCAGGAGATCAATGTCACTGGGTCAAAGAGTAGATAATGGAGAGTAAGATCTAAGATTAGAGAGGCAGGAGGGGCAAGATTATGAAGGGTTTTAAAAGCTAAATGGAATATTTTGCATTTGATCCTGGAGGCATTAGGAAATCACTGAAGTTTATGAAGGAGTAACATGATCAGACCTGAATTTTAGGAAAATTGTTTTAGTGGCTGAATGGACTGGAGTGGAGAGAGATTTGAGATTCCAGAAGCTATTGTAATAATCAAGGCACCTGACAATTAAAGGTCTGTATCAAAGTGGAGGCAATGTCAAAGGAGGTAAGAGGATATATTCGAGAGATGCCACAAAGGTGAATTGACAGGACTTGGCAACAGATTGGATCTGTGGGGTAAGAGAGAAAGAGGAGTCCAGGATGACCCATTTGGGAGAATGGTGTTGCCTTCTCCAGTAATAAGGAAGATAGGATATGGAGAGGGTTTGATGGAAAGATACTGAGTTCTGTTCTGCACTTATTGAGTTTACGATGTCTAACTAGATATATAATTTGAGATACTGAAATGTGAAATTGGAGGTCAGCAGAAAGACTGGGGTAGGAAAGATAAATTTGATAATCATCAGTATTTTTGGTTGTTGTTCATTTCATCATTTCAGCCATGTCAGACTACGTGACCTCATTTTCTTGGCAGAGATATTGCAGTGGTTTTGCCATTACTTTCTCCAGTTCATTTTATGGATAAGGAAATTGAGGCAGAGTGAAGTGGCTTGCCCAGGGTCACACAGCTAGGAAGGGACTGAGATCAGATTTGAACTCAGGAAGAGAAGTCTTCCTGACTTCAGGCTTGGCACTTGAACCTCTGCAGTGATATCCAGCTGCTCTATTATCAGCATAAAAATAGTAATTAAATCCCTGGGATTTATGAGACCACAAAATGAAATACTATAGAAGAAGCAAGAGAAAATGGCCCAGCACAGATCCCTGGGGACATGTCCCTCTTATAGTTAGAGGACATGATCTGGAGGATGGAAAGGTTTTGAACTTCTCACTGATGTGACCCAGCAGCAGTCCAAGTAAAGCACAGACTTGCTGGTAGCAGTCACAAGGAGCTGGAAACAAACTAGACACAGGAAAGGCAGCTTCATAACTCTACAACTGGACCATCAGAAATCTACTCTATACCTTAAGGAAAATTTTATACCTTAAACTTCTAGGAGTTATGAATTATGAATTACCCTTTTTACCTCATTCATTCTCTAAGCACAATCCCAATTCTCCCTGGACTCTGTATGTATTTGAAGGATTATAGGTCCCAGACCTCTGGAGAGATGTTTCTACAAACTGTTCCTATTATACCACTTTAGTAAACATCCCTTTCTAAAAGCTAATTGAGTTTGGCTAACTGATATCAAACAATAATCGTGAGCACCAGTAAGGGCTCATGAATTACAACCTTTAACAAATCCAGTGACCATTGAGCAACTCTCCCCCTCACCCAGGCCCTTAGAGTTCCCCAGAACCTTACAAGGAGAAGTAACTAATCACTTCTGTATCTTAACCTGTCAGTGTAGGAGGAAGATCAGATGATAGCCCCAAAGTATGTGCTGGACTTTTGAAACAATTTTAAATGAAATGCCTTAGGTGCAAAATTATTTGGAATAAGAGTACCAGGATAAACTAGTTTCTATGTGTCTAAGCACTTGCCAATTTGGTTAACATGATTTTATGGAAAAGATTTTTCTTAGTTTGGATATGTTCTAGAAAAAATAATATATTTCTAAATAAAGAGGTAAAATTCACAAATTTGGGCAACTTCTATATGTATATTTATGTCTTCCATCAATAATAGGAGCTGATGACTGATGGGCATATTAGAATTCTTTTCTGCACTAAATACTTATGTGTTTCTGGTTAGCAGCTTTGTTGCCATTTGCTGACCCTTAGATAGTGCTTCTATTTGCCAGTGGTTACACAAAGTGATAGAAATGAAAATTACTATAACTGGTCTTTATTCAGATTGAGTCACTGACATGAGAAATGTAAGACATGAAAACCCATTACCAAAATTGCAGCAAAATCTGTCACAGAATTGGGGGGGAGGTGATTTGCAAGGCAATGGGATTAAATGACTTGTCCAAAATCACACAGCTAAGTAATTATTAAGTGTCTGTGACTAGATTTGAACTCAGGTCCTCCTGATTCCAGGGCCAATGCTCTGTTCACTGCACCACTTAGATGGCACAGTCACAGAATTTTTACAAGAAAGATAGATAATAGCTTTGGAGGATAGTTTAACTATAATCCTGGCTAAAAGTAAGGTGAACTAGATGTCCTATAAAGTTTGACCCAAATATTCCAAATATATTAACCCTGCTGTTGATATTCTAGGGTTGGTTTGGGTAATTCTTGTCAAGAGTATCATGCAGTAATTTCTTATTCAGCAGATACTATAAGGGTTATAGAAATCCTTACCTGGGACACACCCAAATGTAAGGACCTGTCATGGCCTAGGGCAATGAACACTGAATTTGAAGTCATAGATGGTGAAGTGTTATTACTAGAATGGACATTGGAGGCAATCTAGGAGAAAGCCAAGGCCTGAAGAGGATTAAGTGATTTGTCCAAGTTTACACAGGTAGTAGGGTGAAAAACTGGGATTTGAACACCCTTCTCTAACTCCTGCTGCTTGCTCTTTTATTTCAATCTTTATTCTGCAATGTCCCACTACATAACTACTCATTCCTTCCATTGGGCCCTCTGGAATTTCTGTTCCATAATCATTAAATTTCCCTTCATTTTAACATATTCCTTCCATCTGACTCAATAAGTTTCTCCAGGGATGTCACTGATTTTTTCTTGATCCTTTCCAATACAGATTGTACTTTCTCTCAGTTAAGACTCAATGGACGGGGCGGCTAGGTGGTGCAGTGGATAGAGCACCGGCCCTGGAGTCAGGAGTACTTGGGTTCAAATCGGACCTCAGACACTTGATAAATACCTAGACGTGTGGCCTTGGGCAAGCCACTTAACCCCATTGCCTTGAAAAATCTAAAAGAAACCCAAACAAACAAAAGACTCAATGGTCCCAGAGAAGAAATCTCTTGTCTTCCTCAAAATGTGCTTCTTTACAAGTGTGGGTAAAAGAGCCTGAGGAATTGTTGAAATTAGGGTTTCCATAGAAAGAGAATTTTACAAACTCAATAAAGAGCTATACATCTCAGTGTAAAAACCAAAGTGATGGGAAAAAGGACTTGAAGAGAGCTACATGTTTTTTTTTGTTGTTGTTGTTGTTGTTTTGTTATTGGGTTTTTTTGGTAGTTTTTTTTCAAGGCAATGGGGTTAAGTGGCTTGCCCAAGGCCACACGGCTAGGTAATTATCAAGTGTCTGAGGCCACATTTGAACTCTGGTCCCCCTGACTCCAGGGCCGGTGCTCTATCCACTGCGCCACCTAGCTGCCCCTTGTTTGTTTTTTTTAAGAAAGATTTTATTTATTTTGAGAAGGCAGTCTGTTAGTCTTTACATTGTTTCTATATTATACATTCATCTGAGTTGAATGTGATGAGAGAGAAATCATATCCTTAAGGAAGAAAAATAAAGCATAAGAGATAGCAGAATTACATATTAAGATAATGTTTTTTTTCTCCTAAATTAAAGGTAATAGTCTTTGGTCTTTTTTCAAACTCCATGATTCTTTCTCTGGATACAGATGGTATTCTCCATTGCAGATACCCCAAAATTGTCCCTGATTGTTGCACTGATGGAATGAGCAAGTCCTTCAAGTTTGATCATAACCCCTGTGTTGCTGTTAGGGCGTGCAATGTTCTTCTGGTTCTGCTCATCTCACTCAGCACAAGTTCTGGCATATCCTTCCAGGCTTCCCTGAATTCCCAATTCCTTCTGGTTTTTAATAGAACAATAATGTTCCATGACATACATATACCACAGTTTGCTAAGCCATTCCCCAATTGAAGGACATTTATTTGATTTCCAATTCTTTGCCACCACAAACAGGGTTGCTAGGAATATTTCTGTATAAGTGATGTTTTTATACTTTTTCATCATCTCTTTGGGGTATAGACCCAGTAGTGGTATTGCTGGATCAAAGGGTATGCACATTTTTGCTGCCCTTTGGGCATAAAAGAATTATATGTTTAAAGGAATTAGTTATTACTAAAATTAAATGAAATCTGTATTATGTGTCTGTATATACATATAACACATCACTTTTATATATATAAAATCAGAATATTATGTGTGATATAATTTAGTTGATTAGTTATGAAAATGTACATATATACCTATATAATATCCAAAACATGTGATGTCTATTATGTCTATATGCATATAAACACACACATATATAGTTTCTCCAAATGCATAAAAGATACACATGCAATTTTCTAATCTGGAGGCTTCACTTCTGATATGCCTGCTGGGAATTTCACACCTGTGTCAGTAGCAATATTTGCCATTACCCAATTATGCTACTAAATAGTGAGCTGCAAGAGAACTGATTTTGTTCAAATGAAAGCAGATGTATTGAGGCTCCATTGCGTCCATGAGTGCCAGTGGACTTCTTTTTGCTGTCCTCAGCACTTTTGAAATTATTTTAGAAAGTAAGCACAAAGAAATGGAATTTGCCTTCCTGCTTCAGGGGGAAATGACTCAGTTAAGAAACTTCTTTCTGGTCAGTAGTTAGGTTGGAAGTGCTCATCATCATCTGCCAATCTCCTAATAGCATTTTCCTTTGGGATAGATAGCTGGAAGGTTTTCTCCTTCTGTGAAATAAGGAAGGCAGAGCCCTTGAAATTCAACTGCCAAGTTGCATACATGCCACTGGATTCCAGAGGAATTCACTTTGGTGGGTCAGTACTAATATTACTCATACCAGGAGGGCATTGTATTCTGCCCTTTTCCCCCATTCACTTTGCCCAGGTTCAGTGACCTAAACCATCTTCCCAAATTCCAGATAGGACACTTAGAAATGTCTCTGCTCCAGAGTTCCCTAGTTGACTAGAGTTGCTGGAATTTAATAACTCCTAGAGGAAATTGTGCTGTGCCCTCATGATTACTGAACTTCAGAGACTATAAATACATTTGATTAATTCATATCCCCTCTGAAGACAATTTCACCAAACTGGGCAGGGGCACATTCTCTACTCTTCGCACTAAAGTACTCAGAAAGGTGAAAGGGAGGGATTTCCTCAAAATGGAAGTTATGAAATCTTTTTCCATTGAAAGGCATCATTTCATGGCTTTTTATTATTTTGATGTTTGAATTCTTTATTTGCCACACGCAGAAAAATGATGTGTTCTCTCGCCATTTTTGTATAAAATCCACTGGCTGTAGATGTGGGTATTTATCCTCCTTAATTTTCTCAGCATGTATCAATAAGTCGGCAAGACTTTTCAGCAGAAACTGAAACTTGAGCTGAGTCTTGAAGGAAAGCAGAGATTCCCAGGAAATGGATGTGAGTATTCCATATGTGGGTGACAGTCCAAGCATAGGCAGAGAAGGGAAATGCAGAGGATATGTGAGGAACAGCAGGGAGGCAAGACTACAGAGTGAAAGAAAGGGAATCAAGTGTAAGAAGATGAGAAAGGCAGTAAGGAACCAGTTTGAGATGAGCCTTGAATGCCAAAACAGAGGAATTTAATTATAATCCTTAAAGGTAATAGGGAGTCACTGATATCAACTGAGTATGTGAGAGAGAGGGAGAGGGAGGGAGAGAGAGAGAGAGAGAGAGAGAGAGAGAGAGAGAGAGAGAGAGAGAGAGAGAGAGAGAGAGAGTGAGTATGCAGGGGTGCAACCTTGTTAAGTAGAAACCTTAGGAAAATCCCTGTAGCAGATGTGTGAAGGATGAATTATAGTGAGTAATGACTTGAGACAGGGAGACCAATTAGGAGCCACTGCAATAATCCATATGAGAGCTTAACTAGAGAAGTGGCTATATAAATGGAGACAAGGGGCCATGTGACGTTAGGGAGAAAACAACTGCAAAATATGACAATTAACTGGATATGTGGCATAAGTAAGAGTGAAGGGATGAGGATGACCCTGAGATTACCTTCCAGAGGAACTAAAAGATGAAAGCTAGCTCTATCACTTCATCAGATTATAGTGAAAGAACATGTTGGGAAATGCAGATCTATCCCCTCTGAATAGTGGCTTGACTATTCATCTATTTTGGCCTTCCTTAGAGTTCACAGCTTTAGAAGTTTTGTTTCACATCCAAGACCTTTTCCCATTAACCACAGATAAAGGAAATTCATTTCTGTAAGGAGGAAAAATTCATCACTGGGGAAAAAAAAAGACTAAAATACAAAGTAAACTGGGAAAGAAGGACTATGAAATGTAAGTATAACTAGACAGAGTTAAGACTGACCACAGACAAAATTGTGAAATTGGGAACTTTTTTTCAACTTCTCTGTTCATTTTCCATAGCCCCTTTCTTTCCTCAGGGTGTCCTTCAGTGCCTCAAATGCTGCCTTTTGGAATCTCACATCAACTGGGCCTCTCTGGCAGAATTCCCCCAAGCCTTCTTCTCACCATGAAATCTTATTTCCCTATTTTATTTTAGGGAAGTGAGAAATCAAATTAAGCTACTAATGGCAAAGGCAGAGGTTGGCAAGCCCCAGTCACCTGAGTTAAGAATGGTTTTGACATCTTTAAATAAAATTTGATCACATTCAAAAATACAAAAACCAATCAGCTCATGGATTAGATTTGTCCCTCATAAATAGGGATACAGATACTTTAATGTGAAGGAGTAGTGGGTAGATTTCAGACAAAAGGGCAAGGCAGGAGAATTCGAAGAAAGGAAGTTAACAGTTGGCCTCAGATAGAGCAAACAACATTAAGACTTTAAACTCATAATCTAAATTTGAAGCACAGGAAAATCAATTGCATAATGTAGGAATATGAAAAGAGAGAAGTAGAATACTAATCACTGACACTAAACCAATTTGTTATTCAAACTTCAACCTTTCCCTTTGATTCTTATCATTCCTTAGGGTACCTGCATGTTGTTTTCCTTCCCCTTTTAATGGGGTCATTCAATCCAGTGTAACCAATCAGTTCATTTTAGTTGGAAATAACTCACAAAAGTATCTGGATCCTTCACAAGAGCATTTGGATCTCAAAAGGACTGGAGGAATTATCTATTTCACTTATAGAGGTAATGAAACCAAGGTTTAGAGCTGCTAAAGAGAAAGTGTTAAGCTTATAACCAATTCTCCCCATTCCTGGTATTTGGGAAGAACAATCAGCTGAATACTTAATTCTTTCTTTTTAACAAAATAAGGGAAAAACATGCATTCATCAATGAATTGCGAACTAGACAGATTTTAATGGTACCTCAAGAAAAAATTCTAGCAGATTTTTAGATAGATGCCTTTTTATTTGCATCGTGTTGGATAATCTGCAAAATGCTTAAATAATATTAAGTTCCTACCCAGTGAAAAAAATCATCTTGTCAATATGCATGTTTTTTCCTTGATCCTGAATGCTTGTAAATATTGGAACACCATAATCTGAGCAGTTTACGTTCCAGATTAGTCAAATATCAAATACAAATGTGGAAACAAGTAAGTTGTAGCATATTTACAGTGATAACCTATATAAGAGAAGTGGCAATAAGGGAAATCACTGAGGAAAGATATGATGAGAAAAGGAAGTGGACTGGTCACGTAGGACCAGCAAGGGATAATCAATGGACAACCTGAATTATCCCCTGAAATTTAAGAACAAGAGGAAGTGCTCTGGGCTGATAGATGGATCTGCTGGGGAAGGATATAAAGAATAATATGGACAAGAATCATTAAGGATGAGAAAGTATAGTTTGAAAGAGCTATACCAATAGAGGGAAAGCCCATATCAGTGAAATTCGAGATCCATTGAAGTCTCTTATTTGATTCTCATCAAAGCTTTGTGAGATGGACAAGACAGATTTAAGTTGAGTTCTGAGTTAATTTAATGTTTAAAAATTAAACTCCTATTGGGGGAAAATCTACCATTACCTTGATAGGTAGCACCTTTTCTTTTTCAAAGTCTTTTAGATACAAGAAGAAAAGAGGTTATAAAGAACTCTCTGGAGAATCTGTGCCTTAATTTCCTCACTTGAAAATTCAGGGGGTTGGATTTAATGGCCTCAAAGGTACTTAGAGCTATAAATCTATGATTCTGTATCTTAATATAGTAAATTAAGATATACAAAATAGCTCTGTGGCATAACTCAGAGTATAATAAGTTAAAGGAGTAAGTTGATCTGACCCAAATCAACATCTGCACATTAAATTCTGGTGTTTAGCCCTTAAACTCAGCTTTTGCATTAACCACACTGACTAGTACCAGATGGTATATAAGTCCTGTGTATCCCAGCAGGTGTCAGTATAAGGCAGACACAGAGGCAGCAAAACAGTCGGATTCAAAAATGACACATTTATAAACAGTAATAAGATGACCAACTGGAATGTCTGGGGTTTATAAAGTGACCAAGTCACTGAGAAAGAACAAGAAATGAATGAAAATAAGAGACTGTTTAATTCAAATGACTACAAGAATACAGAGACAGCCCATTTGAGTGAGATTTCTCAGACATTTGAAAATTCTTTCTTTTTTTTTTAGTTTTTGCAAGGCAAATGGGGTTGAGTGGCTTAACCAAGGCCACACAGCTAGGTAATTATTAAGTGTCTGAGGTTGGATTTGAATTCAGGTACTTCTGACTCCAGAGCCGGTGCTCTATCCACTGAGCCACCTAGCTGCCCCCATTTGAAAATTCTTGAAAATTGTTCAAAGGGAATCCATATTGTGGTAGAAGATAGTTTGAAATTTTATCTTAGCAGGGAAACCGAAATATAATACAAAAATATCAGTTATGGAGCTGGACTGAAATTTGGATTCTGCCTTTTGTCAGGGGCACAGTGTGGTATAATTGAAAGAATTATATGAGCCAACTATACAAGGCTTTTAGAAATATTATGAAAGAACTTACAAATTATCCTAGTTCAAAAGCTTGAGACTAACTGAAAAGAGAAACACTTATCAATTGTTAATTGTCAACTAAGAAATTACATCTTCCTTCTCCCTCTCTCCAGATCAGCCCAGGAAGTTTCCTCCCTTCAAAGTAATTAGAGGTGTGAACTGATAAGGCAAAGGGTACTTAATTTAAGGATGGCAATTTGGGATCTGCCCATCCCTCCTCCAGCCTCCCATGCTGCCCTTTCCCTTAAACCCTCCATTGAGAACCTTACCTCATGCATCACTGAAAAAATTGACATTTGCCAAAAGCCTCCTCTTCTCCCCTCTTTATTTTATATGACTCTTCCCCCTACCCATGATCTCTTCCTTCACTCCTGTCTCATGTGAAGAGATAACCATTCTCCTTGCCAGGTAAACCTTTCCACATACAACTTGGGACTCCAATCTATCCCATGTTCTCCAGAAGATTGCCCCTTCCAGCATCCCTACTCTTTCACCCATCATCAATCTTTCCTATCTAGTGGCTGCTTCTGATTTACCTATAAGTATGTCCATAACTCCACTACCCTTAAACAAAAACTTGTTCATTTGACCCTACTCTCTCTGTCAGCTATCACCCTATTTTTCCTCCTCTTTGTCACTAAACTTCTCAAAGAAAACAATCTATACAGGTGCTTTCACATCTTCTCACTGAATTTTTGCTGTAATCCTGGCATCCAAACTCACCATTCAATGGAAAATATTCTCACCAAAGTCTTAATTGCCAAAACTAATAGCCTTTTCCTTCTTTTCCTTTCCAATGTCTTTGATGCTGTTTGATTAGACTCTTCTTTTCTTTAAGTTTTTGCAGGACAATAGGGTTAAGTGACTTGTTCATGCTCACACAGCTGGGTAAACATTAAGTGTCTAAGGCCAAAGTTGAACTCAGATCCTCCTGAGTCCAGGGCCAGAGCTCTATCCACTGCACCACCTAGATGCCTCTTGATTAGACTCATCTTCTGATTATTCTGTTCCTGGTTCTCCTCCTACCTTTGTGAAAGTCCTTAGTTCCCTTTACTGGTTCCTCATCCAGGCCATGCCAACTAACCATAGGTGTCCTCCGAGGAACTGGACTGGACTCTATTCTCCCTCCATACTATCCAACTTGCTGATTTTATCAGAGCTCATGGTTTCATTTACCATCTTCATGTAAATGATTCATAGAAATATGTATGTGTGTCAGATCCCTGACATCTCTCTTGACTTCGAGTCTCACTTCACCAAACGCTTTTTCAACATCTCAAACAGTATGTCCCAAAGGCATCTAAAATTCAACTTGTCCAAAGCTAAAATCATCTTTTTTTCCCAATCCTAATGTTTTTATAATTTTCCCTATTAATATTGAAGGCTCCACCATCTTCCCAAATTCATGACCTTGATATAATGCTTACCTCCTCATTCCAAGTTACTCCACATATCTAATCCAGTATTAAGTCTTACTGTTTCCAATTTTAAAATATCTCTTTCATATGACTCTTTGTTTCCATTCACATCATCACCACTCTGGTCAAGGCTGCCATCACCTCACACTTGTACCATGACAAAACTGGTTGGTTGTCTTGCCTCAAGTGGGGAGAAACCCACTCTAGTCCATCCTTCACTCAACTGTCAAAGTAATGTTCCGAAATTACTTTGCAGATCTGAGCAGGTCACCCTTGTGTTCAATGCAATCAACTCTAGTGTCTCCCTAATACCTCCATTATCAAATATAAAATCCCATTTAAATTTCAAAGAAACCAGGTACCTTCCTATCTTTGGTAGTCTTCCAAATCTTTACTCCTTTCCATATACTCTACAATTCAGCCACACTGGCCTTCTCATTGGCCCTCTCATACAATAACAAATCTCTAGAATCTGTGCCTTTACACTGGCTATCCTCCAAGTCTGGAATAATCTCCCTCTTCACTTTCCTGACTTGTCAAAGATTTAGTTCAAATCCCACTTTCTGGAAGAGGACTTTCCCAGTAGTATACCTCCTTTTCCCCCTCTCTTTATTTCCCTTCCTGTACCTTTTTTCTGGGATTATCTCCTATTCTCTCTCTCTCTCTCTCTCTCTCTCTCTCTCTCTTTCTCTCTCTCTCCTCTCTCTCTCTCCTCTCTTTCTCTCTCTGTCTGTCTGTCTCTCTCTACACACACACACACACACACACACACACACACACACACACACACGCAATTATTTGCATGGTATCTCCCCCAACAGGCAGTGAGTTCCTTGTGGTCAGGGAATTTTTGTCTTTCTTTATATCACTAGCTTAACATAGTGCCTGAATTTGAGTAAGTGCTTAATAAATTTTTACTGTTGAACAAAGTTGGAGAAAACCATGAAACTATGCTGACTGGATCCACAACAAAGCTATGCTATATAGCATCAAGTGGGCCTTCATTATCCCATAGCAATTCTTTTATGTCTCTAGTATTAACGATCATTTTCATCAAATAAACAGAGCTGTTTTCTTTGCTGACTCTGGAAGAGAAGGCCAGGGCATGTGGAATACATTTTCATCCTTAAATGCTCTTGGGCATCTGATTAATTTTCTCTAAATTTGTTTTTTCCATCCATTGTTTCACACTGTTTTATGGAGTGATCCCAGTGCACTTATTGGCTGCCTACAACAGTTTGTGGGGGCTTTTGGTCTCCTTAGGGTATTATATAGATGTTTACTAATCTTCTATAGGAAATGGTTGTAATCTATGCTAAAATTCATCCATTTACACCTTTTTGCATGATCAACAAGTTATCTGGATAGGTCAAGTTGAAGTCAGTTTAGCTAACTACACAATATTCTCTTTTTTTTCTTATTTTTATTCTTTTATCTTCTAGTGACCCACGGTGACAACACAAGCTCTGGAAAGAACCCCCAAAAGGATTTGTGTAGGACTCCAGCAAGAGATTCAATCTGCTTTCCAAGGACCAACCTAGAAAGTACAGAAAGGATCAACATCAACATGGCTATGAATTCTTTGGTCATGATAATCTTTATTCTAGTTTTCTCTAATAAATTGCTTATCTATATATTAGAGAGTAGATTTGGGAATGACCATCATCTCACATTATTTCTTTTTTTTGTTATAGTATCTATAACTTATAATGTTCAATGCCTTGATGTTTTTCTTAAATATTCTTGGTTACATAAGCATGAATCTTCTATGTAGTCTAAAAGCCCTAGTCCTTACTTGTTTCTTACTCCTAAACCATATTTTCACCTAATTTTCTATGCCCACTTTTGTACTGAAGACACAAAGTATCACAGAATATACTGATCTGGTATGGATCAATCATTCTTGTAGCATTTCTCTACCATCTCATCTCATGCCATATTACATGGGCTATAATTATTTTTATGGTGACCTTTTTACAAATATTTATAATGAGCACTGTAATATGGGATGACCAAAGCCCCCATGAAATAATATCTCTTATTAGCTATGGACAGACAAACAGTGGAACTAATTTTACTAATTCCTTTATTTGTCATTTAAAAGTGAATTTGTGAGCCATTCTTTCATTTAGCTACAATTTCCTTTTTTCTGGGTTCATTTATAAAAAAAGTCAATATTGAGACAATTCATTTCCTCTAATAATAAGTTTACTCATTATAGGTCATTGGATAAAGTTCTCATATTTAAGTACAAATAGGAAATTAGTATTTACAGATGGCTTATAGGCTATCCTTGATAAAGGCCTGAGAAGGGAACAGATAGGATTCTGCCAACAATTTTCTACAGTCACACAATTTATGGAACACTGTAGAGAATAAAAGATTATACTATGATTCCTTTTTCTACAAAAATTATTTGAAAAAGCAAATATTCCATCTTAAAGGAGCTCTTCCAACAATGAATACTGATGTGTACCAAGAATAGGTAAAAGATTCTTTTTGAGATGAAAACCAGAAATTACTTTGTCTGATGACCCAGATCATTATTATCAAGTGAGGAACAAGAGAGATGGAATAACAATAACCATCACCTCAATCAAATATATTTGGGGGGAGGCAAAATAAAGGAATGCCAGTCCAGATAGCATCAAGTGGGGATTTTCTGTATCCTGACATAATTATAGTAGCTATGAAGGGCTGACAGAAATCCTGAAACACTGGCCAAGTTAACTCTGGTAACCCCACTAATTGTATAAGTAATGAATTGAATAAACAGGGCAGTAGAGGGCCCTAAATAAAACCATTCTCATAATCAACCTAATTTGAAAGCCAAATGGAGCAAGAGATCCTCCATGTTGTGGTGCTATAAGAACAAATAAGAAAAACCAATACTTAACCTGCTAGAATCATTTCAAGCCAGATGATGCTGACCACCAAAGTAGACAAACCATAAGTATCCATGGAATGAAATAAATACATGAATACTTTAATTATGTACCAGTACTAAACCACAAAAGAATTGGACACATATCACCAGCTATAAGCAAGGATATCACACTACTTTTTGTCAGTGGTACCCTCATCTCCAATTCACACCAATTATCCTAGGGAAATCTTTAAAAAACAAACCTATTTTCTACCAGAAGCTTTTCCTAGTCCTCTTCAATTATAGTGCCTTTCTTCTGAAACCATTCTCAGTTTCTTCTGTAACATATCTCCTTTGTATATAGTTGTTTGCATATTATCTTCTCTATTAAATGAGTTTCTATAGACCAGGGACTATTTTTGTCTTTCTTTCTATCCCTAGTAATTAGTACAGTTCATAACACATCTTTGTTGTGCTTCAATCATTTCAGTCATGTCTGATTCTTCCTGATCCCATTTGGCTTTTCTTCACAGAGATGTCAGAGTGGTTTGCACCTTTAATAAATAGTTAATAACTGATATTAATACTATCTTTTAAGCAGGCTGTACCAAAAGCATTGGGATAATTTTACACTATTTTAATAGTGTAGATAAGACTTGCTAAATACTTCATGGTTTGCAAAGAGCTTTCCACAAATTATCTCATTTGATTCTCAAAACAACTCTAGAAGGCATGTAATAGTGTTACACTCATTTTACAGATGAAGTAACTGAGTTTCAGAGAGGTTAAGTGACTTGTCTGGGTCCCACAGCTATTTAAGTACTGAAGCCAGGATTCCAATTCATGGCTCGCTGACTCCAAAGACCAGCACTCTAGCCAACAGGCCACCTAGTGAGTTTCAAATATTATTACACCCAATAATGGACTAAATAGCAAACGTATACATATAGATACATGGTTGAGGGAAAGCCTCTAAGGCTCTGAGGGAAGATGGTGGTCAAGGTGGTGGTTTGACTCATCTGGTACATATTGCATTAGAGCACCTCACCATTGTACAGTTGAAGATGGATGTCACAAATAAATGTACTCTCCCACAGTATTTGATCATGATTTCCAGTAATCAGATGATTTTTAGGTACCTTCCTTTGAACTATTTTCTAGGTTAGTTGTTTTTTATATTGTATGCCTTACATTTTCTTCCATTTTAAAGTTTGATTTTGCTTGAATATGAGGCACTACACTAGTCATAGAGGTGACAAAGAAAGGCAAGACAGTCCATGCCTCCCC
This sequence comes from Macrotis lagotis, assembly GCF_037893015.1. Taxonomy (NCBI): domain Eukaryota; kingdom Metazoa; phylum Chordata; class Mammalia; order Peramelemorphia; family Peramelidae; genus Macrotis; species Macrotis lagotis. Next base: position 54,561,034 of record NC_133666.1, read on the forward strand.
CCTCCCCCACCCCCAGAAGTTCATAGTCTATTGAAGAAGACAACATGGAACAACTATGTACCAACAAATAATATATTACTGGATAAATAGGAAAAAATCAACAGAAGGAAGGCACTAGGAGTAAGAGTAACTAGGGCCATCTTCCTTTAGAAGTTGGGACTTGTAGAATGTAGAATGAAGTAAAATAGAAATGAAGGCTGTAGAATGAAGGAAAACAAGGAAGCCAGGAAGCAGAGATATGAAGACAGAGCATGCTATGCATGGAAGGAAAAATAGATGACATGATCTGCAACAGAAACGGATCTGGTGATTTAGGGGAAACTGTTTTTCCCAAGTTTCTTGGGTTCACAGGTGATTCTCTTTGGTTTTGCTTATTCTGGTTCATTCTGGTATGATATTAGAGGTTTGCTGGGATATTTTGTGTGGAAGTTGTATCTGGACAGCCATATTCCCACAATCTTCCTTTTCCACTACATTTGACAAAAAAATATAAAAATATTTCAGTGTCTTCAGTCATATGTGTATTGGCAGACATTGCTACAATAATAACCAGAGGAAGAAAGGCAAAGCTTTCAAGAAATAATCCCAAGAATAAACATCACACACTATTATAACAGAAATTACTTGAGAGAGCTATTAACCATTTATAGAATGGCATGAGAAGGTTATATCAATATCTAGCTGGCACATGCAGTAGAAAACCTGAATAGCATATTGCCCAATTAAAGACAACAAAAAAGAAACATATAAAAGGAATTCAAGAAACAAAAGAATATCAGATATTATAGATTCCTTTAATCAGAAACTGAATGCAAAATCAAAACCTTAAAGCAAGAAAAGGAATCATAGCTGCTTAAAGAACAAAATAAGGAATTCATCAAAATAAGTTATTTGAGGAGTAATCAGAAGCAAGAGAGAAACTCTGGTCACCTGTATAGTCAAAAGAAGTTTAGGGGTGGCTAGGTGGCTCTATGGGTAGAACACCAGCCCTGGAGTCAAGAGGACCTGAGTTCAAATCCGACCTCAGACATTTAATAATTACCAAGGTGTGTGGCCTTGGGCAAACCACTTACAAAAGCCACTTACAAAAACTAAAAAAAAAGAAGTTTAGCCCAACAAAAAAATTTAAATTGGATCAAATGAGAAATAGGTACCCTACAAACTGATAAAATAATGAATGACAGAACAGTTATATCAAGGAAGGTAACAGACTTCTCTATATAACTGGAAAGTGGAAGGGACAGATACCTAACAAAGAAATGAATTCACAAATTTACTGATGTAGAATTCCCTCTAAAAATACAGACCCTATCATAGATATTTCTCAACATCCTATGGTATTTCTGTCCAATTTCTCCCATAAGTTTGCTACTGAGAGTCTACTCAACATTTTAGGGGTCTTTTTCACTCTGTCATGAGGAGCTGCATAGGATCCATAAATATTGGTTCATGTTCTTCACAATAAGTCATAAATAACTAGCAAAGTATTTTACCATCTTGATCTCAAATGCAAGTCTCACCCCAGGTTTCACATAGCTATTACCAAAAGATGAGAATCATCAGAAACTCCTCCATATGCAGACCAATTATATGTTTAAATACTTTATGCAAAAATGAAATTGATTATTTTAACAGACAAATACTTACCATGGCAGTTACATTAATCCTTGCATTGGCTAACATTAGAATTGATTCATCAGATCTAAGGTTAGAATATATAAGAAACAGCAAACAATAGTAATGAGAAAATGTATGGCATACAATTAATTTTTTCTTTTAAAAAGTTTATGATTTTTTATTTTTCAAATGACAAGGTTTAACATTTTTACTCTAGATACAGAATTCTCCTGATCTACTTTAGTAACTATTACAAAAGGAAATGAGGCTAGTCTGACAAGTCCCATTCTTGATAAAGCATGTGATCACCATTTCTTTGTGATCACCACTAACACTTTAATAGCAGATTCGAGATTTTTTTTTTCAGGAATCAAACCGAAGCTCACTGGCTTTGCAGATTCCATTCTTTTTCTTTCTTTTTTTAATTGGGATATTTGCGTTCTCCAGTCATATGAAACCTGCTACTTATCTAGTTCTCCAGAATAATTAAAAGACTGACTTGACAATTGTTTATTGCATCTACCAAGTCTTTCAATATACAGGGATATTATATATTGAAAGATATCTGGATCTGGTGTCTAAGTCATCACAAGCAGTTTGAGCCTCCTTTTACTATCTCCTATCACTATTTACTCCAAATGAGACAATTGTGTTTTATTCTTTCCAGTTGAAAGATTTTTCCCCTTGGCAGAGAATAAAATAAGAGCTGAACAGTACTGCTTTTTTTTCAATTATCTATTAATTTCTGTTCTCTACCCCCCTCACCCCAAGAGTTCAACTACATTCTTGAATGCATTTCTGCAAATAGTTTTTAGAATATTACCTTTCTATTCTCCTTAACTTTCCTCACCAAACTCTCATTGTTTTTGCGCTTTAACATGTGACACTATTCTTAGAGAAACAAATAGTGTGCCCTTGTTTCAATCTTCTCTACACATGTGGTCCTCCTCTTTCTCACCCCATTTTTGACATCTGACAAACAGTTCCTGGATGCTTTCTCCTCTTTGGGTTTTTACTATGCTACTTTCTCCTCGTCTTCCTCTTACATCTCTGCTGCTTCTCAGTCTCCTGGCTTATTATTGATCCAATGTCTGAAAATGTGATTGTTCCTCAAGGTACTATACTGGGCACTCTCTACCTCTACTAATCTGGTGAAGACCATGATCTCTTGTCAGAATACTGTTGTTAAATGCATCCAATACAATGCAGATGATCACAAAGGAAACAAACTATACTGAAAGAGTTATGACAAAATTAAAACAAATTTCTGTACCCCATGTTAAGAATTCTATCTCTAAAGTCAACCTTCTAAGGGTTTAACAATCAGCTCTATGCAAATGGAATAGAATAAAATGTATTAAGCATGTATGACGTGCCAGCCACTATGCTAAGCACTTCACAATCTCATCTGATCCCCGTGAGATAGTGCTGTTATTATCCACATATTACAGTTGAGGAAACTGAGGTAAATAGGTGAAATGACTTGCCCAGGGTCACACACATAGGAAGTATCTAAGGTCAATTTGAACCCTGATATTCCTGACTCTAACTCCAGAGCTCTATCCACTGTCCCATCTAGCACCACCTGGAGATACCTCCAAGATTTTGATATCCAGCTCGTCTCTCTTCTCAACTTCAGTCCCATGTCACCAATCACCTACCAGACATTTCCAACTGGATATTCAGAGATATTTCAAAATCAAGATGTATAAAACTGAACTCATTATATTTCACTCAGAGCTTTCTCATCTTCCAGATTTTTCTGTTTCTACCAAAGGCCCCACCATCCTTCCAATCTCCCATTTAAACATCAGTATTATCCTCAGTTCATTAACTCTCTTTTACTCTACATATCCAATCAGATCTTAAAGTCTGCCATTTCTTGACATTTCTCCCATATAACAGTTTCTTTCCATTCACACAGCTACCAACATAGTTCAGGTCACCATCTCTCCATCCTGTCTCTTTAGACAGTTTCCTCATTGCTCTCCCTGCCTTATGTGTCACCCTACATACTACTTCCAAAGGAATTTTCCTTAAGCATTTGTGACCATATGACTCCTCTACTCAATAAACTGCAATAACTTTTTTTTTTAGATTTTTGCAAGGCAAACGGGGTTAAGTGGCTTTCTCAAAGCCACACAGCTAGGTAATTATTAAGTGTCTGAGACTGGATTTGAACCCAGGTACTCCTGACCCCAGGGCCGGTGCTTTATCCACTACGCCACCTAGCTGCCCCTGCAATAACTTCTTATTGCCTCTAAAATCAAATGTAAACTTCTCTGTTGAGGTTTTTTTCTTTTAGGTTTTTTTGCAAGGCAAATGGGGTTAAGTAGCTTGCCCAAGGCCACACAGCTGTAATTATTAAGCGCCTGAGGCCAGATTTGAACTCAGGTACTCCTGACTCCAGGGCCGGTGCTCTATCCACTGCACCACCTAGCTGCCCCTCTGTTGAGTTTTTAAAGCACTAGACAATCTGGTTCCTACCTATCCTTTCAGCATCCCTGGCCATTACTCCCCTGCCCATATTCAGTCAAATTAGGCCTTCTCTATTTCTCACACACAACACTCCTTGTCGATGGCCATCCCACTTGACTGGAATGTACTCCTTTATTTATACCTCATAAAGTAACTCTTCCTTTAAGATACCAATCAAGCATCTTCTCCAAGGAGATCTTCCAAATCTCTCCAACTACTAGTGCTCTCCCTTCCAAACTACTTTGTTTATTCACTTTATATTAATACTTTCTACATTTATATGTATACTTATCTCTTACGTTAAATGTATAAACTCCTTACAAACAGGGACTACTTCATTCTTTAGACTGTATTTCAGCATCTAATAAAGTACCTGGTATCGAGTTTCTTAATTATTACGTGTTGACTGATGAATGATTGATGTCTGTTTAAAAGCTAAGTTGGGGGGCAGCTAGGTGGTACAGTGGATAGAGCACCGGCCCTGTAGTCAGGAAGACCTGAGTTCAAATCCAACCTCAGACACGTAATAATTACTTAGCTGTGTGACCTTGGGAAAGTCACTTAACCCCCCCATTGCCTTACCAAAAAAAAAAACAAACTAAAAAAACCTAAGTTGGTAACCTGGGTGGAGAAGGAAGGAGGGAAAAGAAGGTAATAAAAAAAGGATCAATAAACATTTTAAAGATAAAGTTTAAATTGATGAGGTCCCTTTATATACTCTTTAGTCTCTTTAAACAATTCCCCTTTTTTCTACTCATTCAAATTGTTTCTCTTTGTGCCTTCAGAATTTCATGTTTAAGAGAATCTAATCCTTCACGGGTTATCTTTCATTTTTTAATTTTAGTCCTGTGGATACTAAGTATCATTGAGATCAGCTCTCCAAAAATCTAAAATGCATGTAGAACTAAAGTAGGCTTTCATTTCTTTCTTTGTTACAAATTCTCAGTCACTTCCCTCAAAAGTTTCTGTTGTTTCTATATAGGCAAACAATCTTCTCTCTCTGTTGGTATGAATAAGGACAAGCATAAAAATGTCTCCCAATGTTTACTCTACCTTCTGAAGAATTAAATTATAACTAAGGCAAATGAAGAAAAATTTGCCATTCTTTCCTTCCTGTCTCCATTCCTTCCTTTCTTTCATTCTTTCCAGTAAACATCCAAATAATTGAAGTCCCAAATAATAATTATATTATGCATAACATGACCATATCATGCTAGGCTTGGCTTATGATTTGTTTTCCAGACTCTTCAATTTCCTCTGTCCAGGCAACCATTATATGCCAGTAACAACAATGTTTCTAGCTCTGCTTTGACAATCAATATAGGTGAAGAGCATCATAAATCGCAAGGCACATTCTAAGTGCCAGTTATTATTAGTATTAGGCTCTCTGAAGCATTTTATTTCACTGACTCTTTGTAAATTTTAACTTTTCTCCTCTCTCTAGTATTTATTTGTTAATGGTTTGTTACCTGTTGGATTAGGATTCAGACCTGGATTCGAGTTTTGCTCTGCAACTTTGGAAAACGCACTTCATGTCTCTAAGCCTTAGTTTCCTCTTATTGTTCAGTTGTTTCAGTCATGTCTGACATTTTATGACTCAATTTGGGGTGTTCCTGGCAGATACACTGGGGTGATTTGCCATTTTCTTTTTCAGCTCATTTGGCAGATGAGGAAACAGGTGAAATGACTTGTTTGGGTGTCACACAGCTAATAAATGTCTAAGGACAGATATGAACTCAGGATACACACACCAGGTACTAGGAAGTGCTGGAGATATAAAAAAAGGGCTCAAAAGGTGATGATCCCTGACCTCAAAGAGGTCACTTTTTAATAAGGGAGACAATATGAAAATAACTAGATCTATACACTGTAAATGGAAGGTTATCTTGGGGGAAGGAACTAAGAAGTAGGGAGAGGAAAAACCAGAAAAAGTCTCTTACAGAAGGTAGGATGTGATCTGAGTCTTGAAGAAAGTCAGGGAAACTAGTAAGCAGAGGGGAGGATGATGAGCATTCTAGACATAAGGAACAAATGGTATAAAGACATGGTTTGGAGATTATGGGAACAGCAATCTGACCACAGGAGCTGAATTATAGAGTACCTGAAGAGGAATAAAGAGTGGAAAGGTAAAAAGGTTGGGAAGGGCTTTAATTGTCAAATAGATAATTCATATTTGATCCTTGAGGTGATAGGAAGCCACTGAAATTGATTTTGGGAGGAGGGGATGACCTACCTGCTCCCTGGACAAATCATTTTGGCAGCTGGGAAGAAGCTGAATAGGGGTGAGGAAAAAACAAGGCCAGGAGACAAATTACAAGTTACTGCAACAGTCCAGGGGAGAGGAGGTGAGGGCCTACATAAAGGTACTAGTTGTGTAAATGGAAAGTAGGAGACATATACCAGAAATGTTGCAAAGGTCAAAATGAAAAGACTTGGCAACAGATAGGACATGTGGAAAGAGTGCAGGTAAAGTGTTGAGGATGACCCAGAAGCTATCAGCCTGGTTACCTGTTAGAATGCTGGTACCCTTGAGAGTAAGTCTGGAAAAGGGGACGATTTGGTGGAAAGTTCGGAGGGTTTGGGAAATCTATTTTGAATATGTTGAGGTTTAGATGACTAAGGGTCACTGAATTAAAAATAATGAGAAGACAGGTTTCTTTGAAAAAGACCCTGATGTTGGGAAAGGTGGAAGACAAAAGGAAAAGGGAAACAGAGGATGAGAAGGGAAACAGAGGATGAGATGGACAGATAGTCATAGAACAATGAACATGAACTTGTACAGACTTCAGGAAATAGTAGAGGCAAAAAGAGCCTGGTGTGCTATAATCCATGGGTCACAATGAATCAGATATGAATGGATGACTGAACAACACATGAAATTACAAATTTATTATGTACAGTTTGTTTTTCAAGGATATACTAAGTTTGACATACGACTTTCAAGCTGTCCTGTTGTCTATATTTTTTTCTGGTGTTCTCCAAATTGATCTTGAAAAAATTCAGCTCAGACCAAGGTGCTGTAGAACCTACCAATTCTTCATTTTCCATTTCTACTGCATGATGTCATATGGGTATATTCAAATAAATAAATATTAAGGACCTACTAGGTACCAGGTACTGCTGCTAGTGTTTTGCTTTTTAAAAGCCAGTCTTGGGGAAGGAGTCAAGATGGCAGAGAGAAGCCAGGAACTTCCATGAACTCTTCCCAATTTCCCTCAGAAACATTGACAATTAAACCTCTAAAACAGTTTCTGGAGGGACAAAACCAACAAATAGACAGAACAGACCAACTTTCCAGTTTAAGATATTTTGGAAGGACTTCAGGAAAGGTCTGCCTCACTTGGGTGTGGGTAGAGTATGAGGTAGGGGAGGGAAGGAGAAAGAAGGCAATGGGAGACTCTCAGCCACTGTTCATGTCAGCAACCATTGCCCTGGGTGCTCGCTCAGCAGATCAACTGAAATACCTCTAGGCTTAATGTAGAAAAGCAGATTGTGAGCCCCAGAACCCCAGCTCAGCTGGTGTGACTAGGGTGGTCCACTCCAGCTCAGTGGGGAAGTGAGGGCCCAATGTAGAATATCAGTGAGCAGGCTTGGAACAGTGCCCCTTTGTGATCCAGGAACTGAGCTCAACTTTAAAAAATACAGACCAAGCGAAACATGAGTAAGAATTTAAAAAAAAAAGCCCTAACCATAGTAAGCTACTATGGTGATAAGGAAGATCAAAAAATCTTAGCAGAAAAGGGCATTGGAAAAAATTCTGCATGTGAAACCTCAAAGGGGAACATGAATTGAAGTCAAGTTGAAAAAGTCCTCTTGGAAGAACTCAAAAAGGATTTTAAGAATCAGGTAGAAAAATTAGGAAAAGAAATGAGGGGTGTGCCAGAAAACATTTGGAAAATAATTTGGAAAAAGGGCACCAAAAAATTACTGAAGAAAACAACCCCATTAAAAATAGAACTGGCAAAATGGAAAAAAGAGATGTGAAAGCTAACTAAAGAAAATAATTCCTTAGAGTTGGGCAAGTGGAAATTACTGACTTTTGAGACAACAAGAATCAGTTTAGTAAAAGAAAAGAAAAGAAAAAATAGAAGAAAATGTAAAATTATCTCATTGAAAAAACAACTGACCTGGAAAATAGATCTATGAAAGGTAATTTATGAATTAGTGGATTACCTAAAAGCCATGATAAAAAAAATAGCCTGAACATCTTTCAAAAATTCAAGGAAAAATGCCCTGATATCCTCAAACCAGAAGAAGAAATAATCACTGAAAGTATTCACCCATCACCTCCTAAAAGGGATCCAAAAATGAAAACACCAAGGAATACTGTAACCAAATTCCAGAATTATCAGGTCAAAGAGGAAATACTGAAGGCAGCCAGAAAGAAACAATTCAAATAACAAGGAGCCATAGTCAGGATTACATAGAATTTGAATGTTTCAACATTAAAGGATCAGAAGGCTCAAAATATGATACTGTAGAAGACAAAGGAGCTTGAATTCAACCAAGAATCAATTACCCTGCAAAACTGAGCATAATCTTTCTGTGGAAAACTTGAATATTCAGCAAAAAGGGTGAGATTTAAACTTTCCCAATGAAAAGACCAGAGGTGCAGAGAAAATTTGATCTTCAAATACAAGACTCAAGAGATGCATAGAAAGTATATACTTAGACAGAAGGTGTGGTATACGTTGATTTTAATGCAATAATATAAAAAAAAATTAAGGCTTGAGAAAAAGGATTATACTGGGAAAACAGGAGGCAAAATAGGGTAAATTACATCACATGAAGAGGTACAAAGGACCTCTTTCAGTATATGGAAAGAAGAGGGAGTGAGAAGTGCTTGAATCTCACTCTCATCAAGTTTGGTTCACAGAGTAAATAACAAATACAATCAATTGTGTTTGAAATGTATCTTTCCCTATGGGGAAAGAAATAGGAAGGAGAAGCTGATTGAAGGGAAGGGAGAAAAATGAGGGGAGGTCTAAGGGGAAAGAAAAGGGAGAGAAGCAGAAAGAAGGGAGGGCAGATTGAGAGAGGTGATGGTCAGAAGCAAAATACTGGTGAGGGGATGGAAAAAGTACTAAGTACAAAAATGGAGAAGATAGAATGGAAGGAAATAAAGTTAGTCATCATACCTATGAATGTGAATATAATAGACTCTCCCATAAAACTGAAGCAGATAGCAGAGAGCATTAAAAACCAGGATCCCACAATATGTTGTTTACAAGAAACACATTTGAAGCAGAGAGGTATACACCAAATAAAGGTAAAAGGCTGGAATAGAATATAATACGCTTCCACTTAAGTAACAGTGGGTCAAACAACAAATGATAGAAATAATCAATAATTTCAACCAAGATGATGACAACAATTTGGCAACATACTTAAGCTAATGGGATGCAATCAAAGAAGTTCATAAGGGAAATTTTGTTTTAGGATTTTGCAAGGAAATGGGGTTAAGCAGCTTGCCCAAGGCCACACAGCTAGGTAATTATTAAGTGTCTGAGGCTAGATTTGAACTCAGATACTACTGACTCCAGGGCCGGTTTTCTATCCACTGCGCCACCTAGCCGCCCAGGGAAATTTTTTATCTCTAACTGTTCACATGAATGAAATTGCGAAAGAGGAGATCAATGAATTGGGTGTGCAATTAAAAAAGCTAAAAAAGAACAAATTAAAAACCCCCAATTAAATAACAGATCAAAAATTTGGAAAATCAAAGGAGAGATTAATAAAACTGAAAGTAAGAAAACTATTGAACTAATAAATAAAACTAAGACTTGGCTTTATGAAAAAAACCAATTAAGTATAAAAACATTTGGATAATTTGATTTAAAAAAAAAGAAGAAAATCAAATTTCCAATATAAAAAATGAAAAGGGGACTTCCGGCCAAGATGGCGGAGAGAAGACAGGCACAGTTCTAAAGTCTCCTGATCTCTTCCCCATCTATCACATGAAACAAACCTCTTAAAAGAAATCCAAAGCAGGAAACCCAGAAAGAAAAGCCAGGAGAGGAAAATCAAGCTCAGGATTTGTCTCCCACAGCAGCCTTGGCTGAGTACCGGCAGGTGAGTCTGAGCTCCCAGGGAAGATCAGCCCGGGATCAGCCAGATCAACAGCTGAATTGGAACCGGGAGTCTGAGGGCCCGAGAGCTGGACCTGCTGGATCAGCGGTGGGGCTGGACAAAGGGGGCTTGGGTCCGCGGGGAAGCAGAGGCACTGGTGTTGGTGCTGTCCCCCTGGAGCTTGGGGAAGGGGCTGCGGGGAGAGGTCTGGTGCAGGAGAGCTGTGGACTCCATCCCTGGGCTCCTCAGGTCTGAGAAACTCTGAGCCCATGCCTCCATTGCACTGAGGCCTCTTCTCAAACAAATGCGAATTACTTCTGCCTCAGGCCCAGGTGTGTGAGCAAAAGAACCAGCCCAGCTGAGGAATGACTTCAGGCCAGGGTAAAGCCCACCATTGATTGAAGGCAAAAGAATTCAATAGCTCCAATTCCTTACCTCAAACAAAGGTAGAAGGCCTCTCAACCAAGGTCACAGACACTCCAGAGAAGGCAACCAGCACCTCCTACTGGCCAGCCAGAGAAACTGTACTCAGTAAAGCCTTTAGAGATCCCAAGCCCAGGTGAACCAGCCCCACCCAACTCAAGGTCTTAGCATAATGAAGAAGGGTCAGCTGAAAGGTGGGTCCATAGAAAAATTCTTGGAAGGGAAAGACCCCAACCCAGAGAGACCTGGAACATCTGAGGAGAATACAATCTGGTCTCCAGCACAGAAAGACTTCCTTGAAGAAATAAGGAAGTAGCTTAAAAATCTACTGGAAAATTTGGGGGAGACAATTAATACCTTGCAACAAGAAAACAAAACCTTAGAAAGTAGAATTGGACAAAAACAAAAGGAGAATAAATCTCTCAGATCATCAATTGGACAATTACAAAATGAGAATAATTCTCTCAGAACCTCAAATGAGCAAATGCAAAAAGAAATTAATTCTCTCAAAACTTCAATTGGTCAAATGGAAAGCTCTTTCAAAACTAGAATTGACCAATTGGAAAAGGTTAATGAAGAAAACTCCCCCCCCCAAAATAATGGAGTCTACAGAAACTAATGACTCCATGAGACAGCAAGAGTCAGTTAAACAAAATCAAAAAATAGAACAAATAGAAGCAAATGCGAGATACTTCATCAACAAAACCACTGACCTCGAGAATAGATCGAGGAGGGGCAACCTGAAAATTATAGGACTTCCTGAAAACATTGAAGAGAAAAAAAGCCTGGACTTAATATTACAGGATCTAGTGATGGAAAACTGCCCTGACATCATGGAATCGGAGGGCAAAGTAGTTATTGAAAGAGTACATCGATCCCCACCAGAAAAAGATCCTAAAATGAAAACACCAAGGAATGTTGTGGCCAAACTCCAGAACTATCAGATAAAAGAGAAAATCCTGCAAGCAGCCAGAAAGAAACAATTTAAATATCAAGGAGCCACAGTAAGGATCACGCAGGACCTGGCTGCATCAACTTTATGGGATCGAAGGGCCTGGAACGAGATATTTCGAAGAGCATGGGAGTTTGGAATGCAGCCAAGAATCTACTTTCCTGCAAAGCTGAGCCTTCTCTTCCAGGGAAAAAGATGGACATTTAACGAAATGGAAGAATTCCAAAAATTTCTGATGAAAAGACCAGAGCTAAACAGAAAATTTGGACATCAAACAGGAGGTTCAAGAGACACATGAAAAGGTAAAAAAAAAAAGGGGGGGGGCGGTAAAAGGAAAAAAATGCAATCCAGTAAGTTGAAACTGGCTATATCCCAGCATGGGTAGGGGGGGAAGAGACTCATAAATCCTGAGAAATGTAACTCTAACAGAGAGAATATACCTAGCCAGAAAGGATGGACATCCATGACCTATCCATTAGACTGATATCTAATGGGATGTAACTGGCTTTAACTCCACTGGGGAGAAAGACTCTAATAACTCTCAGGAATTTTGACTCTATTCAACAGAATATGCTGAACTAGAAGGGAAAGACACTCAGAATTTTCTATGACTTAGATAGACTGATCTAAAAAAATTACACTACCTCCCTAAAAAGGGGGACAGGAAAGAGACGGGAAGAGGGAGGGGATTGAATGGGACAAATCTCATTACACTAAGAGGTACAAAAAACCTATGGTAATAGTGGGGAAGAAGGGAGCAGAGGAGAAACACCTGAATCTTCTCATCAGACTTGGCTTAAAGTCAACCTACACATACTCAGTCAACTTATAAAACATCTAACCTTTCAAGTATTAAAGGGGGAAAAGGGGAGGGGGGAACGGAGAAAGGGAAGGGGAGTGGGGGAAATAAGGGGAAATAACAAAAGGAAGGGAAGGGAAAAGGGAAAGGGGAAAGAAAGGGGAGGGTGTGATATAGGAGGGCAAACACACTGAAGGGGGTGGTATTCAAAAACAAAATACTGGGGAATATGGATAAAAGGGGGGGAAAGGGGGAAAAATACAAACAGAGGGAAGATAGCACAGAGGGCAATAAAGAATTAGTAATCATAACTTTGAATGTGAATGGGATGAACTCTCCCTTAAAACGTAAGCAAATAGCAGAGTGGATTAAAAACCAGAATCCTACAATATGCTGCTTACAAAAAACTTATTTGAAGCAGAGAGATACATATAGAGTAAAGGTAAAAGGTTAGAGCAAAATATATTTTGCTTCAGCTGAAGTAAAAAAAGCAGGGGTAGCAATCCTTATCTCAGACAAAGCAGCAGCAAAAATAGATAGCATTAAAAGAGATAAGGAAGGAAACTTTATCCTCCTAAAAGGTACCATAGACAATAAATTCATTTCAATATTGAATATATATGCACCCAATGGGACAGCACCCAAATTCTTAGAGGAGAAGATGAAAGAATTACAGAAAGACATAGACAGCAAAACTCTACTAGTAGGAGACCTCAACCTCCCGCTATCAGATCTAGATAAATCAAATCATAAAACAAACAAGAAAGTAATTAGGGAGGTAAATAGATTGTTAGAAAAATTAGATATGATAGACTTATGGAGGAAACTGAATGGGGATAGAAAGGAATATACCTTTTTCTCTGCAGTACATGGAACTTATACAAAAATTGACCATGTACTAGGACATAAAAACCTAATGATCAACTGCAGAAAGGCAGAAATAGTGAATACATCTTTCTCAGATCACAATGCAATAAAAGTCATAAGCAATACTGGGCCAAGGAGATATAGACCCAGAGCAAATTGGAAACTGAATAACCTCATCTTAAAAAATGAGTGGAACAAAAAACAAATTATAGAAAGAATTAACCATTTTATCCTAGATAATGATCATAATGAAACAACATACCAAAACCTATGGGATTCATTGAAAGCAACTCTCAGGGGATATGTTATAGCTCTAAATGCTTATATGAATAAATTGGAGAAAGAGGAAATCAATGAACTAAATATGCAACTAAAAAAATTAGAGAAAGAAAAAATCAAAACTCCCTAACCAAATTCCAAATTAGAAATTTTAAAAATTAAAGGAGAAATTAATAAAATTGAAAGCAAAAAACTATTGAATTAATAAATAAAACCAAAAGTTGGTATTGTGAAAAAAACCAATAAAATTGATAAACCTCTCATCAATTTGATTTAAAAAAAGAAAGAAGAAAACCAAATTGCTAGTATTATAAATGAAAAAGGTGAACTCACCACCAATGAGGAGGAAATTAAAGTAATAATTCGAAATTATTTTGCCCAACTTTATGCTAATAAATTTGATAATCTAAGTGAAATGGAGGAATATTTACAAAAATATAAGTTGCCCAGGTTAAATGAAGAAGAGATTAAATACCTGAACAACCCTATCTCAGAAAAAGAAATTCAACAAGCCATTATTGAACTCCCTAAAAAAAATCTCCATAGCCTGATGGATTCACAAGTGAATTCTACCAAACATTTAAGGAACAATTGGTTCCAATCCTGTATAAACTCTTTGGAAAAATAGGGAAAGATGGAACTCTGCCTAACTCTTTCTATGAAACCAATATGGTACTGTTACCTAAACCAGGAAGAGTTAAAACAAAGAAAGAAAATTATAGACCTATTTCCCTGATGAATATAGATGCAAAAATCCTAAATAAAATCTTAGCAAAACGACTACAACAAGTCATCACTGGGATAATACATTATGATCAAGTAGGATTTATTCCAGGAATGCAGGGTTGGTTCAATATTAGGAAAACTGTTAGTATACTTAATTATATCAATAACAAACCTATCAGAAATCATATGATCATATCAATAGATGCTGAAAAAGCTTTTGACAAAATACAGCATCCATTCCTATTAAAAACACTAGAGAGTGTAGGAATAAATGGACTGTTCCTTAAAATAATTAGCAGTATCTATCTGAAACCATCAACAAGCATTATACTCAATGGGGCGAGGCTAGAGGCATTCCCAATAAGATCAGGGGTGAAACAAGTGTGCCCATTATCACCACTACTATTCAATATTGTATTAGAAATGTTAGCATCAGCAATTAGAGAAGAAAAAGTAATTAAAGGAATTAGAATTGGGAAGGAAGAGACAAAACTCTCACTATTCGCAGATGACATGATGGTCTACCTAGAGAATCCCAAGAAATCATCTAAAAAACTACTGGAAACAATTAGCAATTTTAGCAAAGTTGCAGGTTATAAAATAAACCCCCATAAATCCTCAACTTTCCTATATATGTCTAGCAAGAAACAACAGGAAGAGCTAGAAAGAGAAATCCCATTCAAAGTAACCTCAGACAGTGTAAAATAATTGGGAGTCTATTTGCCAAGACAGACTCAGAATCATTTTGAAAACAATTATAAAACACTTGTCACACAAATTAAATCAGATTTAAATAACTGGGCAAATATCAACAGCTCATGGATAGGGAGAGCTAATATAATAAAAATGACAATTCTACAAAAACTAAACTATATGTTTAGTGTCCTACCAATCAAAATTCCAAAAAATTACTTTAATGAGTTAGAAAAAATTGTAAGTAAATACATATGGAGAAATAAAAAGTCAAGAATTGCCAGGAGCTTAATGAAAAAAAATGCAAACGAAGGTGGCTTAGCACTACCCGATCTAAAATTATATTATAAAGCATCAGTCATCAAAACTGTTTGGTATTGGCTAAGAAATAGAGTGGTGGACCAGTGGAATAGACTAGGTGTAAAAGCAGGAGAGGAGTATAGTAATCTGCTGTTTGATAAACCCAAAGAGTCTGGCCACTGGGATAAAAACTGCTGGGGTAATTGGAAATTAGTATGGAAGAAACTTAGATTAGACCAACACCTCACACCCTTTACCACGATAATATCCAAATGGTTACAGGACATAGACATAAAAAACAATACTATAAGCAAATTAGAAGATCAAGGACTAGTCTAACCTGTCAAATCTATGGAAAGGGGAGCAGTTTATGACTAAGGAAGAGTTGAAGAACATCACTAAAAACCAATTAGATGATTTCGATTACATTAAATTAAAAAGCTTTTGCACAGATAAAACCAATGTAATCAAGATCAAAAGAAAAGTAGTAAATTGGGAAACAATCTTTACAACTAATGATTCTGACAAAGGACTCATTTCTAAAATATACAGAGAACTGAGTCATATTTTTAAAACAAAAAGCCATTCCCCAATTGACAAATGGTCAAAGGATATGCAAGGGCAATTTACAGATGAGGAGATCAAAGCAATCAATAGCCATATGAAAAAATGCTCTAAATCATTAATTATTAGAGAAATGCAAATTAAAGCTTCTCTGAGGTACCACCTCACACCTCTCAGATTGGCCAGTATGACCAGGAAGGATAATGATCATTGTTGAAAGGGATGTGGGAAATCTGGGACACTATTACACTGTTGGTGGAGCTGTGAACTCATCCAACCCTTCTGGAGAGCTATTTGGAACTATGCCCAAAGGGCAACAAAAATGTGCATATCCTTTGACCCAGCAATACCACTACTGGGTCTATACCCTGAAGATATGAGGAAAAAGGGTAAAAACATTACTTGTACAAAAATATTTATAGCAGCCCTGTTTGTGGTGGCAAAGAATTGGAAATCCAGTAAATGTCCTTCAATTGGGGAATGGTTTAGCAAACTGTGGTATATATGTATGTCATGGAACACTATTGTTCTATTAGAAACCAGGAGGGATAGGATTTCAGGGAAGCCTGGAGGGATTTGCATGAACTGATGCTGAGTGAGATGAGCAGAACCAGAAAAACACTGTACACCCTCACAGCAACATGGGAGTGATGTTCAACCTTGAAGGACTTGCTCATTCCATCAGTGCAACAATTGGGAACAATTTTTGGCTGTCTTCAAAGGAGAGTGCCATCTGTATCCAGATAAGGAGCTGTGGAGTTTGAACAAAGTACAATGACTATTCCCTTTAATTCAGAAAAAAAAAAACAATCCAGATGTCTTATTGTCTGATCTGGTTACCTCTGAGAATTCTGTTCTCTTTAAGGATATGATTTCTCTCTCATCACACCCAATTTGGATCAAGGTACAACATGAAAACAAAGTAAAGACTGACAGAGTGCTATCTGTGGGGTGGGGGTGGGGGGTGGGAAGCAAGATTGGGGGGAAATTGTAAAACTCAAATAATATCTAATAAAAATTAAAAAAAATGAAAAAGACAGGGGCGGCTAGGTGGCACAGTTGATAGAGGACCGGCCCTGGAGTCAGGAGGACCTGAGTTGAAATATGGCCTCAGACACTTAATAATTACCTAGCTGTGTGGCCTTAGGCAAGCCACTTAACCCCACTGCCTTACAAAAACTAAAAAAAAAAAATGAAAAGAGTGAATTAGGCATCAATAAGGAGGAAATTAATAATTTGATCCAACTGTAAGCCAATTAATCTGACAATCTAAGTGAAATGGATAAATATATACAAAAATATAATCTTCTTAGATTAAAAGAAGAGGAAATAAAATAACCCAATTCAGAAAAATAAACTGAACACGCTATCAACGAACTCCCTAAGAAAAAATCTCCAGGGACAGATATATTTACAAGTGAATTCTACTAAACATTTAAAGAACAACTAATTCCAATTCTATATAAACTATTTGAAAAAAAAATGAAGGAATCCTGCCAAATTCCTTTTATGGCACCAATATGGTGTAGATACCTAAACAAGGAAGAGCCAAAACAAAGAAAACTATGGTCCAATTTCCCTAATGAATGCAAAAATTTTAAATAAATTATTAGCAAAGTAAGCAGCAAGGATAATAGGATAATATACTATGATAATACATCATGATCGGGTAGAATTTATACCAGGAATACATGGTTGGTTCAATATTAGAAAATCTATTAACATATCTGACTATATCAATAACAAAGCAAACAAATCATATGATTATCTCAATAGATGCTGAAGATGCTTCTGCCAAAATACAGCACCCATTTCTATTAAAAACAGTAGAGAGCATAAGAATAAATGGACTTTTGCTTAAAATGACTAGTAGTATCTATCCAAAACCATGAGCAAGCAACATATGTCATGGGTAGAAGCTAAATGTGTTCCTAATAAGATCAGGTGTGAAACAACGATGCCCAATATCATTGCTACCATTTAATATCGAATTAGAAATTTTAGCTTTGGCAATAAGAGAAGAAAGACATTAAAACAATTATAATGAGAAAACAAAACTCTCACTCTTTGCAGATAAGGGAATACAATTAGAGATTCATAGACAATTCACTAAAAAGCTACTTGAAACAACTAACAACTTTAGCAAAGTTGCACTATATAAAATAAACCCACATACATCCTCAACATTTCTATATATTACCAACAAGCCCCAGCGGCAAGAAATAGAAAGAAAATTCATTTAAAGTAACTGTAGAAAACACAAAATACTTTGGAGTTTACCTGTCAAGACAAACCCAGGAAGGGTATTAATACAATTATAAAATATTTTTCACACAAATAAAGTCAGATCTAAATAATTGGAAATATGTTAATTGCTCATAGATAGGCTGAGCTAATATAGTAAAAATGACAATTCTACCTAATTACTTATTCAGTGCCAAACAAATCAGACTACCAAAAAATGCATTTTATAAAACTAGAAAAAGTATTAACAAAATTCATCTGGAGCAACAAAAAGTCAAGTATTTCAAAGGAATTAATGAAAAATAAATGTAAAGGGAGACTAGTCATTAGAGATGTAAAACTATATTATAAAACATTAATTATCAAAACTATTTGATACTAGCTAAGAGTAGTTGATTAATGGAATAGATTAGGTATACAAAAAACAGTAGTAAATTATTATAATAATCCACTATTTGATAAACCCCAAATCTCTAGCTTCTGGGATAGAATTGACTATTTCACAAAAACTGCTGGGAAAACTGGAAGATAGTATGGTAGAAACTAGGTATAAATCCACATCTCACATTCTATACCAATATAAAGTTGATTTAGACATAAAAAGTGATAGCATAAGCTAATTAGGAGAACAATATCTGTCAGCTCTAAGGAGAGGGAAGGAGTTTATGAGCAAACAAGAGACAAAGAACATTTTAAAATGCAAAAATGGTAATTTTGATTATACTAAATTAAAAAGATTTTGCACAAATAAAACCTGTGCAACCAAGATTAGAAGGAATGTAGAAAGCTGTGTAACAATTTTTATAGCCAGTGTTTCTGATGAAGTTCTAATTCCTAAAATATATAGAGAACTGAGTTAAATTTGTAAGATTACAAGTCATTCCCCAATTGACAAATGTCAATGAATATGAATAGGCAATTTTCAGATGAAGAAATTAAAGTTACCTAAGGTCACATGAAAAAATGTTCTAAGTCACTACTGATTAGAGAAATATAAATTAAAACAACTCTGAGGTACCTACCCCCTCACACTTATCATATTGACCAATATGATAAAAAAGGAAAGTGATCAATGTTGGAAGGGATGTGAGAAAACCAAAAAAGCACTGATGGAGGAGTTGTGAACTAATCCAACCATTCTGGAGGGCAATTTGAAACTTTGCCCAAAGGTCTATAAAACTGTACAAACTCTTGGATCCAGCAATACCACTACTAGGTCTATAACCCAGAGAAATCACAAACAAGGGGGAAAAACCCATATATGTATAAAAATATTTACAGCATCTCTTTTTTGTAGTGGCAAAGAATTGGAAATTGAGGTGATGTCTATCATTTGGTAAATGACTGAACAAATTGTTGTATATGAATGAGATGAAGTACTATTGTTTTGTAAGAAATGATGAGCAGGGGAGGGGGAGGGAAGTAAGATTAAGGGAAAATTGTAAAACTCAAAATAAATACTATCTTCAATAAAAATTAAAAAAAGAAATCATGAACATATGAATTTCAGAAAAGCCTGGAAAGGTTTACATGAACTGAGACTGAGTGAAGTGAGCAGAACCAAGAGAACATTGTATACATTATTAGCAATATTGTGAGATGATCAGCTTTGGTAGACTTAGTTTTTTTTAATGGTTTTTGCAATGCAAATGGGGTTAAGTGGCTTGCCCAAGGCCACACAGCGAGGTAATTATAAAGTGTCTGAGGCTGGATTTGAACCCAGGTACTCCTGACTCCAAGGCCAGTGCTCTATCCACTGTGCCACCTAGCCACCCCAACTTAGTTCTTCTTAGCAGTGTAATGGTGAAAGACAATTCCAAAAGATTTGTGATGAAAAATGCCATCCACATTCAGAGAAAGAACTATGGAGTCTGAATGTAGACCAAAGTATACTATTTTTACTTTTTAAAATTTTTGTTTTTTTTCCTCATGATTTTTTCCCATTTGTTCTGATCCTTCTTTCACAACGTGACCAATATGGAAATATGTTTAACATGTACATGTACTCGCTGTCAAGGGGCAGAGGGAAAGAATGGAAGGAGGGAGAAAAAGGTAGAACTCAAAATCTTGCAAAAAATGAACATATCTTTACATGTACTTGGAAAACATTTAAATAAAAAGTATATATATATATATATATACATACATACATACATAAATATACATATACATAAACCATTCTTATATATCTATCTCAGTGGCTCCATGATCTAATTAATGTGGTCATTTCCTTCATTCCTACAGATTATAATACAATTCCTGTCCATATTTTCCTGTAAATTCTCCACAAAGAATCTGCCCATAGTAGCGAAGGCAGGTTGTCCATTTCATAAGTTATAAGACAAATCAAGCTCTTTTTTAAGCCATGCACGATTATATCTTTTAGGGAATTTTCATGCACAGGACATCACTGGTGATATACTAAATGGTATTTATATCCATTTTCCATTTACACGTAATAACAATTTTAAGTATTCTTTTTTTAAAATATTTTAACTTCCAAATTCTCTCCCCCTGTTGTGGAGGCATACAATTTTATATAGATTATATATGTGCAGTCATGAAAAATATATTTCATGTTAGTCACGTTGTGAAAGAAAACAGATATGGGGCAGTTAGGTGGCGCAGTGGATAAAGCACCAGTCCTGGAGTCAGGAGTACCTGGGTTCAAATCTGGTCTCAGACACTTAATAATTACCTAGCTGTGTGGCCTTGGGCAAGCCACTTAACCCCATTTGCTTTGCAAAAAAAAAAAACCCTAAAAAAAAACATGCAAAGAAACCAACAGTATGAAGTACTCTTTACCATCTCAGAACACATGTAAATCCACTAAAAATGCTTTGAATTTACATATATACTTCCTGAAGATGGATTTTGTATAATGTGAAAATCATCTTTGATCCACTTCAAATGATATCAATTACAGTGATGACTCAAAAGGAATCAGATGTTCTAAAAGTAACTGTCAAGTGACAAATAATTTTTAAAAGATTTTGATATTCATGTAAATCTATATCCCAACAATAGTTGCTTTCCCACAATCACATAAGGAGAGATTAGAATGCATGTAACTTGCACCCATTAGTCACTTTCTGCCTAAACAGAACCTTAAAAAAAGACACAGAAAAGCAGTTAAAATGGCAAGCAACTGAAATAATAACCTCAACTTTGGTGAGCAGAAATATTCCACTGTATGTTCTACGGGGGCAGCTAAGTGATTTGGCTTTTTAATGTTGAGAATAAAGATGATTTACACTGGGAACTTGTCTTATCACTGGTAAATTATTTGTATGCTGTGAAATGATTCATCCAGGAGGCCACAGAACTGCACTTTTCAGCATTTCTTCCATTTCTGCTCCTAGAGATGGAGGCAGCTATTTTCTCTGGATCATGTGGAATCAGTATATACAGAAGAGATTTTTGCTTCAAGTGACCCAATTTTGATAGTGTTGAAAGATAGATTGTCAAAAAAGGTAGATTGTCAAGAGAACTGAAGAGAAAAGGGTATGAAAGATTTGGAAGAAAACACAGATATTATTTCCAAAAAAAAGGAAACAAGGAATATACTGGAGAAAAAAGAAAAAAAAATCAATCAAGCTATATTCCCATCTTGGCCATATCTTTAAGAGGAAAATCAAGGAAAGTTATTTGGAAACAAATATGATATATAAAAAAAACAAAATTAACAAACATTAAAATTATAATAATCTACATGTGTCAAGGACAGACTTGATAAAGATATCAGAATAAGTAGGTAGACTTTCACATACAGTATGCCACTATCCACACAATTATCTGAAAAACACAAAAAAGTACAAGATCCTATTGGACTTATTGGTTATTGGCAATAAAAGGCATTTGACTTAATTTAATAAAGCAAGATGCCACTTTAAAGATCTTCCTCTAATAAGCTGTTAAAATCTTATGATTCTTGAAAATTTTTCCTAAAATAACTCTAAGCCTAACCAAAGTAACACTGAAAATCAGATTATTAATATAAAGATAGATATAAAATAGGAAGACTTATGTTCACAAAAGTGTTTTATCACTGCAAAGGAAGATATCCAAGAGTACAAAGAGAAGAAGGATTCCCTATAGATGTTCAGTTATTCTCAAAGCATTCATCATTTCTACCAGACTTATATACTTTACCTGGACTCTTTTGAAACCACTGCTATACCTGCCAGGAGGAAGGCTCTTGAATGGTATGGTAGATTGTTTTGTGAGAGACCACATACATACCATTTCAGTAATCAGCCTCCAAGACAGTACTTGGCCATAGTCTTTAAGAGGAAAATCAAGGAAAGTTATTTGGAAACAAATATGATATATAAAAAAAACAAAATTAACAAACATTAAAATTATAATAATCTACATGTGTCAAGGACAGACTTGATAAAGATATCAGAATAAGTAGGTAGACTTTCACATACAGTATGCCACAACAGACCCTATCCACACAATTATCTGAAAAACACAAAAAAGTACAAGATCCTATTGGACTTATTGGTTATTGGCAATAAAAGGCATTTGACTTAATTTAATAAAGCAAGATGCCACTTTAAAGATCTTCCTCTAATAAGCTGTTAAAATCTTATGATTCTTGAAAATTTTTCCTAAAATAACTCTAAGCCTAACCAAAGTAACACTGAAAATCAGATTATTAATATAAAGATAGATATAAAATAGGAAGACTTATGTTCACAAAAGTGTTTTATCACTGCAAAGGAAGATATCCAAGAGTACAAAGAGAAGAAGGATTCCCTATAGATGTTCAGTTATTCTCAAAGCATTCATCATTTCTACCAGACTTATATACTTTACCTGGACTCTTTTGAAACCACTGCTATACCTGCCAGGAGGAAGGCTCTTGAATGGTATGGTAGATTGTTTTGTGAGAGACCACATACATACCATTTCAGTAATCAGCCTCCAAGACAGTACAATTTAGTCATAGAGGTAGACATACAAATTAATTTAATTTTATTTATCTGCATATTAATTTTATTATCTGCATACACCTTTGGATGATCATTTAACTACGTACCTAAATCTACTGGAAATAAAACTCAGCTTAACACAAAATCAGTTTAGCTTGAAAAGTTCCATTCTGTATTGGTCTGGCTTGAAAATAACAAAAACTCTCAAGAGAAAAGTCTCCAAGACTGAGATCAGATGTCACAGGTCGGGATAAAGCAACTCCTTCCATAGTTGTTGACTTGAACTACAGACACCTTTTAAATGACATAGTAGTGACATTAGACTAACATTTACCAAAAAAGCCGTCATCAAAATCAATGTATTTGGTTATCATGCATTTGTAATAAGTATTTCCATAAGAAATCCATTACAATACTGTACATTAGTGAATTATTTTAGTAGTTAATAGGTGCTTAAATTAATTAGATACCCTTGTGGCCTAATCTTGTGTGTTAATCAGGAATAGCTGTTTGTCACAATCAGTTACCTCTATGGAAGAGAATGTATTTGTCATATGAACTGAAACGTACAAAGAAAAACTAAATAGATTTGGTTCAGTGTTATTCTTGTTTAGTGACATTTTACAGCAAAACAACCCAAGCTTACATTGAGCTTAAACATGAAAAAGAAATAAAAATAAGTCATAAAGAGCTCAATGTAAATGAACCCCTGGGAAAAAATAGAGTTACTTAATTAATGTTTATATGAGTACTTTATGGTTGTCCTGAAGCCCAAAGTCCTCCCCAGAGGCCAAGAACAACTATTTCCAAAGTGGTTCCTCTGTTTGCTGTCTATGCCTTTAGAAACTTAGTGATCAATATTTGCATCTCCTCTGAAGAGGTAAAAATACACCAAACTCTTATTGCATCCTGGCCTCAAAGGACCCTGGCATCCCCTTCTCCCAGGTACCTGAAATATTTTCCCCCCATCCTGGTGTGATGTAACCAAAATTATTTTTTGATCAAACAAAATTACACATATATAAAACTCATTTTTCTGTTTTCAAACTAACAAAATGACTTTAAACTCATAGGAAGAAACTAATTTTGATTTCCCTTCCCCATGCTGTTTCCCAAAGACTTCCAAATTTCTGGGAATTTTACACACCTACTCATGTTCCATTTTAGAAGGTGATAAGTATCTATTTAAAAATTTGTATAATGACTATTAGCAAACTAGAAGATCAAGGACTAGCTTACCTGTCAGATCTATGGAAAGGGAAACAGTTTATGACAAAGTAAGAGATGGAGAACATCACTAAAAACAAACTAGATGATTTTGATTACATTAAATTAAAAAGCTTTTGCAAAGACAAAACCACTGTAACCAAGATCAAAAGAAATGTAGTAAATTGGGAAACAATCTTTACAACTAATGTTTCTGACAAAGGACTCATTTCTAAAATACAGAGAGAACTGAGTCAATTTTTTTTTAAAAAAAGTCATTCTCCAATTGACAAATGGTCAAAGGATATACAAAGGCAATTTACAGATGAGGAAAACAATTAAAGCTTCTCTGAGGTACCACCTCGTACCTTTCTGACTGGCCAATATAACAAAAGATAATGATCATTGTTGGAAGGGTTGTGGGAAATCTGGGACACTAATGCATTGTTGGTGGAGCTGTGAACTCATCCAACCTTTGTGGAGAGCAAACTGGAATTATGCCCAAAAGGCAACAAAAATGTGCATCCACTCTGATCCAGCAATACCACTACTGGGCCTATACCCTGAAGAGATGATGAAAAAAGGGTAAAAATATCACTTGTACAAAAATATTCATAGCAGCCCTGTTTGTGGTGGCAAAGAATCAGAAATCAAGTAAATGTCCTTCAACTGGGGAAATGGTTTAGCAAACTGTGGTACATGTTGTCATGGAACACTATTGTTCTATTAGAAACCAGGAGGGATGGGAATTCAGGGAAGCCTGGAGGGATTTGCATGAACTGATGCTGAGTGAGATGAGCAGAACCAGAAAAACACTGTACACCCTAACAGCAACATGGGGGAGATGATCAACCTTGATGCATGTGCTCATTCCATCAGTGCAACAATCAGGGACAATTTGGGGCTGTCTGCAATGGAGAATACCATCTGTATCCAGAGAAAGAACTGTGGAGTTTGAACAAAGACTATTACCTTTAATTTAGGAAAAAACCTGATATCTTATTGTCTGATCTTGCTATCTCTTATACTTTTATGTTTCTTCCTTAAGGATATGATTTCTCTCTCATCACATTCAATTTGGATCAATGTACAACATGGAAACAATGTAAAGACTGGCAAATTGCCTTCTGTGGGGAGTGGGGGGAGGGAAGTAAGATTAGGGGAAAAATTGTAAAAATCAAAATAAATAAAATCTTTAAGAAAAAAAATGATAGGCAAAAACTACCATTGCATGTAGTTGGAAAAACAAATAAATAAAATATTAAAAAAATAAAAAATAAAAATTACTGTAATAAATTTAATAGAATTTTCAATAAACATGGCAGTATAGAAATAACAAGGAACTTAAAAAACTAGGTAGGGTTCTAATCCCCATTTACATATGTCTTTATCAATTTCTGAGTCTCAGTTTCTTTTTCTGTAAAATGGGAATAACAACACTTAGTAGAACACTTGTTCTACCTACTTTTTCAGGTTGTTATAAAGGAAATGTTTTGTAAACCATTATATTAATGTGGTATGTATGTATGTTTGTATGTATGTATATCTGTGGAGTGCACATTCTGAAAGATCTTGTTGAATTACAAGGGCATACACTAAATATCTAAGAATGGATTGTATATCAGTTGACCAATGACTAGTGTTGACTTAAAGGGGCTCATTGTCAACTTGGTCACAGAGTGACGGCTTTTTTCCAGTCAGAGCAACTCTTGAAGATTATCAAATATTTATAAAAATACAAGTTATCGGGGCGGCTAGGTAGGGTAGTGGATAAAGCACCGGCCCTGGAGTCAGGAGTACCTGGGTTCAAATCCGGTCTCAGACACTTAATAATTGCCTAGTCGTGTGGCCTTGGGCAAGCCACTTTAACCCCGTTTGCCTTGCAAAAAACCTAAAAAAACTACAAGTCATTCTCTAATTGATGTCAAAAGATTAACAGGCAGGTTTTTGATGAAGAAATCAAAACTATATATAGTCATATAAAAATGCTCTAAATCATTATTGATTAGAGAAATACAAATTAAAATAGCTTTGAGATATCTCAAAGTATCAGTTTAGTTAAAAAAATTGAAGGGGAAAATGACATATATTGGAGGAATATGAAAAGATGGGACATTAATATATGGCTGGTAGAACTATGAACTGATGCAACAATTTTAGAGAGCAATCTGGAATTATGATGCAAAAATTATAAAATTATGTATAAACTTTGACACATCAATATGATTATTGGGTGTGTTTTCCAAGGTGAGCAAGGAAATCTATATTTTTATAATAGTTATAGCAGCTTTCCTTGTGATGGCAAAAAATTGGAAACTGAGATGATGTCCTTCAATTGGGAAATAGCTAAACAATTTGTGGTATATGATTTTGATGGAATACTGCTGTGTTATAAGAAATGATGAACAGGTTGATTTTAGAAAAACATGTAAAGACCCACATGAAATAAAGAATAATAAAATGAACAAAATTAAGAGAATGTTGTACAGTAACAGCAACAATGTTCAATGAATAATTGTGAACAATCAAGTTATTCTGAATATTATAAATTCTCAAATCACAGCTGACGAAATTCGTGCTGGTTATTGTAGTAATAATATTATGCAAAGGGAACTATACTCACACCAAATAGTAAGGATCTTCTATTGGGTCAAGATTTAAATTCTTTTTTTTTTTAGTTGTTTTTTTTGCAAGGCAAACTGGGTTAAGTGACTTGCCCGAGGCCACACAGCTACGTAATTATCAAGTGTCTGAGGTCGGATTTGAACTCAGGTACTCCTGACTCTAGGGTCTGTGCTCTATTCATTGTGCCACCTAGTTGCCCCCCAAGATTTAAATTCTTAACTGTAAAAGTGGAAAGCACTCTATTTCAGTAGCAGTCCCATGAGTAACATATTGCCACTCACAAGCTAATGACAATGTTTTGAAGGCCTAGGTTTTGTGTGTGTGTGTGTGTGTCTGTGTGTGTGTGTGTTTAATAAAAAATGATTTCAAATTTTGTAGTCAGATGATCAACATTAAAAGACAAACATCCGTTCATTGCCTGAAAGTAAAGAGAAATGAACAAAAAAAAAATGAATGACCTCTAGTTTTCTGAACCTCACTCACTTTTGTTCAAGCTTGAATTCTTGATTAGGAAAAAGACAAAGAAACTGGGTCATCAAATTTTGAAAAAAAATTTTAAGGCACTGTCTGTAAGATGTTAGCTATCCAGATGAAAACTGAGAACTTCATTCAACAATTCAGATGTCTGGTGTTGTATCAATAAAATGTTCAAATGACTGACTACATTTTCTGTTTCCTTTTCCTTTCCTTTTTTTGGTTTGGGTGTCATATTAACAGAGATAGAAGAAACCTGTAAGATCTCTTGAACATCTTTGTGGACTTCATTTTTAAAATAATATTTAGGCTCCTGTGATGCATAATGGATTAAAGTTAGATATCTCTCTACTAAGGACAGGAGTTGTGAAATAATGATTCGGTTATCAAGAAAAGTTACATAGCTATATCTATGAATAAAACATGCTTTCTGGTGGCATATGGTGAGTGACAAATGAGTGATGCTCTCTAAGTTAGGCTAATTGTGAAGAAAAGAGTAGAATCAGAAAGAAACAGATGCAAAATACAAAGAAAAAAGTTTGCTTGAAATGGTGTTTGGTAAAGAGGAAATAAAATGTGTTTTTTTAAAAGATTTTATTTATTTTGAATTAAAACATTTTGTTTTTAGGTAAGAAAGAGAGCTAGGTGGCACAGTGAATATAGCCTCAGGTCTAGAGTCAGGAAGACTTGTGTTCAAATTCACCCTCATATGCTTGCTAGCTTTGTGCCCTTGGGCAACCCACTTTATCTTATTTGCCTCAATTTCTTCAACTGTAAAAGGAGCTGAAGAAGAAAATGGCCAATCATTCCAGTATCTCTTCCAAGAAAACCGCAATAGGGGTCATAAAGTGTTGAACATGATGGGACACAACAATATTAAGGCAAGATCAGTAACATAGTTCAGATAACTTTGATTTCATCAATGTGGGTATTTTGTCATGTGATGTACTATGTAAAGCCTTTACAATCTGGTTACTTGTTGAAAGTTGCTGTGGTCAAAACCAATTTACCACCCTATAACCTATCTCCCCATTCATATATCTTTAATAACTAGCTAAAATAGTACAAGATTCTAAGTGCAGTTAAGTAAGTATAAGACAATTAAATTAACCCAAATGAATCCGAAATAGTAACTCACATGCATGTGCTGACTTCTCAATCCTGTTCAATTTGTTGAAGTGCTCCTTGGATTCTAGAAATCAGAGATCCTCTTGTTTTCAGGGATGGGAGGAAAATTGTTCATTCAAGCATCATCTTTGTGCTAGGAGTGGCAAGGTTTCCATAAATGGGTAAGACCTCATATGAAAAGGGCTAATATTTATAATGCACCCTTCAGGTTTAAAAGCACAATACAGCATCTTAAGGTTGAGGAATTTTAGTCCAAAGAAAAGGCTGGAAATGTTCTTGGGCTTTTTAGGGCCCTCTGGATCACAGTCTCATGAAAAGTTATACAAGGCAAAGTGTTCTTGGGGAAAATTCTTGCCCTAGTGAGATATAAGTAGATGCTTGGTGTGTTTAAACACACACATCATTCATTTTTTGATTTTTTTTCATTGTCTTTGTCCTCGGTTTGGCTTTTGTTTCTCTCTTGCATTAGA
Source organism: Macrotis lagotis (assembly GCF_037893015.1). NCBI lineage: Eukaryota > Metazoa > Chordata > Mammalia > Peramelemorphia > Peramelidae > Macrotis > Macrotis lagotis. The sequence continues at coordinate 54,589,888 of NC_133666.1, forward strand.
AGAGGATGGGATGGGTTTTGCTTAAAAGTAGATGAAAAGTGCTAGCACAAAGCAGAAGAGATTTCAGTCAATAGTTTGTAAGAAGCAGAAAGTCAAAGGAATGTGCAAGTGTTTTCTGAGAGATGATTTCTACTGCCACCCAAGTACTAAAGTGAATGGAGAGTCAATCCAGTGCTGCCCAGCTACCGTAGTGAAGAGCAAAGACATTGTGGGCTGTGGGTAAGGTTAGTGGTTCTGGAAGTGTGTGATTATATGTGTAATCTTAAAGGCTGCAGGGCTAGTTCAACAACTAAATCAAATGAAAGAAAAATTAATTTGGTAGCAGAGCTAGGATTATAACCTGGGGACTCCTGACCCCTTGTGAACTTTTTCTTTTTTCTCTCATATTACTTCTTGGCCTAAACAACTGTAGAAAAAAGCATAGGAGTGACAGAAAGAAAGAATGTGTTTTGGGGAAGCAATAGGTGAAAATTTAGAAAGGTAGTTGGACAACATGGAATAATCTTAAGAAAGGACTAGCATTGCCTATAAACTTGAAAAACTTAGCAAAGCTGAGTTGGCACTAACTCCCTGAAGCGAAAGACCTGGAGGAAAGTGGGAGCCCGGGAACAAGGGGAAGTTCTACTTACTAGCTTTGGAGAGAGCTGAAGAAGAGTGGTCTGAAGGTTTTTCAGGCAAGCTTTTGGTGTGGTCTTGGTTATTTTTGTTTCTTGGTGTTGGTGAAGCAAAGTGCTCAGGCTGAAGGGGAGGCATAAACATGGTGAGCAGCCCCGAGCAGATCGGGCACGACACCCACATGCAACTGGATGATGGAGATCACACTTAGCATGTGCATGATCTGCTTGGGAGTTGCACCAGCAATCGAAAGCATCTGGTCTCCAACGCTCAGGACGTTCACCAGCCCTTCCAGCAGCGCCAAGCTATCCATTAGAAGGTAACAAGGCAAGGATCCTGGAGCTCCGTTGCCCTACCCCGGACCACGGCCCCGAACACCAGGAGGTGGGCAGTGGCCAGCCAGCCAAGGGCTTGGAGGCAAGCCAGAGTCGAGTGAGCTGTGAGGGCCCGCCAACCAGCTAGGGTGGACAGGAAGGTGTAAGTCACCAGGGGGACCAGGTGCAGGTGAGGCCAGCAGGCCAGGGTGCGGGGTGCATCATGGGTAAAGCTCCAAGGCTGTTGGCCAGCCAGACGCCGCACATGTAGAGGGCCAGGATGTTGATGCAGCCACCCCCCCCCCCGTGGCACATGAAGAGATGGTGGTCGAGGACTGAGATGGTGGTCTCAGACTGAGCCGACGGTGGGGGCTAGGCAGGCCAGGCAGTGGGTGCCGCCGAGCCAGCTGCCCCAGCCCAGTTGGTCCCAGGGGCAACAGCACCAGGAAGGCCAGCAGGGCCAGCCCGTGGATGTAGATGTTGCCCAGTTCGTTGTGGGGGTAGAAGAGGCTGCGGACACAGCCCAGGGCGCCACGGGCTGCCTGGTAGCCCTTCGGCACGAACGGTTGTAACGCAGGTGAGTTGGACAATTGGCCCAGTCCAGCAGGCACGGACGGACGGGCCCTCCGAGCCATGATGGGGTGCTAGGTCTGCTGGGGAGGAGGTCGGCCGGCTCCCACCTTATAAACAGAGGCGATGGTCCACCTTCTGCGCATGCGCACTCCGGGGGGGGAGCTAGGCCCGAGGCCCTCCTTCCCTGCGCCCTTCCTCAGGGCATTCGACGAAGACCACGCCCCCTGTCCCAGGACATCTGGGAAAGCCCCACTGGGCCCAATTTGGGGCCTATTTGGCCCGGTGCCAAGCCTCAAACTCTTCCCAAGTAGGAGCCTGGGCCCGCCTGCTGTGGGGGCCACATCAAAGGAAAGACTTGCAAAGATGAAAGGCCCAGGCTAGGCAAGGGTAGTGAAGGGTCTCCAGGCCAGCCATAGAAAGACCAGGTAAATTTGGACCCCAAAAAGGATTAAAGACAAGGTTTCAGGGACACCTGAGAAGGCGGGTACAAACTGAGGCCAAGCACATGAGAACCAGGAGAACGATTTCTGCAGCAACAACAACATTGTATGGACAAACTTGGAAACTGTAGCTCTCATCGTTGCAGTTGCCAGCCATGATTCCAGAGGACTTTTGGTACAGCGTGCTACCCACCTCCCGATAGAAATGGAAGGCGCCCAGGAGATGGATTTTGTGAGTTGTTTTGCTTGCCCATACCTGTTTACAACAGTTTTCTTTTTCATTTTTTCCAAAATGTATGTGCTGGAGGGGTAGGGGAGATCAGACATGTTTTCAGGAAAATATAAACAAAAATTAAGAAAAATATAATCTCATAGGATGGGGGGAGGGGATCAATTGAGCAAAGCAGGGAGAGATTAGCTCCAAGAAAAAAAGATTTGGGTGGAGGTGGGGGGTAGGAGGAGAGAAGATCTGACAGTTGAGCTCTTGTATCTGGAAGGCTGCCTTGTTCTATCTTTTGTGGAAGAAGGGACATTTATGATCAATGGAAAGTTGCTTTTTTAAAAATTTCATTTATTTTCATCCCTTTGTACATACATATTGCTCCCCACCCTCCCTTTCCACCCCCCTACCCTCACCAAGGAACAGTCATGTTACCATTTTACTTACATATTTTGTTAAACATATTTACAAATTAGTAATTTTTAGCATGAGGAATTAGGATTAAGGGAAAGAGATACATAAGAGATCATTTTTTTTATGTTTTTGCAAGGAAAATGGGGTTAAGTGGCTGCCCAAGGCCACACAGCAAGGTAATTATTAAGTGTCTGAGACCGGATTTGAACCCAGGTACTCCTGACTCCAAGGCTGGTGCTTTATCCACTACGCCACCTAGCCACCCCTTATAAGAGATCATTTTCATAAAGTCTTCATCAGATTCAGAAGGATTGGGTTTTTTTTCTCTGTATTTTGCTTTGTTTTATTTTTCTTCTGCTGCTTGGGTATAATATAGTCCATAACCAGTCAAATACAGCTGTCCTAGCTCTCTACACTATCAAGAACACTTGCTTCCATAAGAGTTGTTCATCTCAAAATGTTGGTGATATGTACACTGTTTGCTTGACTCTACTCCCTTTGCTCAGCATCAAATCCTATAAGTCATTCCATGCTTCTCTAGAGTCCAAACATTTATGGTTTCTTATAGAACAATAATATTCCATAGTATTCATGTACTATAACTTGTTTACCCATTCCCCAATTGATAGGAATCGCCTCAATCTCCAATTCTTTGACACTACAAAAAAAGAGTTGCTTTGAATATTTTGGAACATGTAGGACTTTTCCCATATTTTACAATTTCTTCTGGATCGAGTCCTAGAATTGGAATTGCTAGGTCAAAGAGTGTGAAAAGTTTTATTGCTCTTTGGTGAATAAAAGTTTCAGTTTTGATGTCAGAAAAAAATTTCTAACAATTAATAGTTATCTAAATGTAGAAAGAAATCTTTAACAGAGACTAAATAAAACTTAAATGATCATTTGTTGTAGGAATTGCATAATGAAATTTTATTGTAATACCCTGAATATCAGATGGTCTCTGAATTCCCTTTCAACTATGATTCTTATCTGAACATGTACAACTTGAGCACTTGAAAACCTCCAGCAATGGAAAACTTTCCAAAACAGCCAAGTTCATTTTGGGATACTTCTAATTGTTAGCAAATTGCCATTTATATTGAACCAAACCTCCAAAGTTATACCCTAATACCACTTTCTTTTGGGAAGAAGGATCATCACTAGTACTATGCAAACTCTATCCCCCAAAGACACCTCCAATTAAAAAAAACACAGTACTCCATAACAAATGCACATAGTAAAAGTAAAACAAAACACATCTATGTACTGGTTGTGTCCAAAAATATGTCTCATATTGTGAGTTCTGAATCCAGACCTCACATCTGTCATATGGTGTATACCCTTCTTCTGTAGTTATTGTAATTAGTCATTGCATTTGTCAATGTTCTTATTCCTTCAAATTTCTTTTCCTTAACAATATTATTATTGCATAAATGGTTCTCCCAGTGACGCTCACTTTAGTATACATCAATTCATACCTAAGACTTCCTAGGACTTCACTGAAATCATTCCTTGCTTCATTTCTCACAGCAAAATTACTGTTACCTTTATACACAGTAATTTGTTCAGCCATTCCCTAGTTAATGGTGATTCACTTAATTTCTAATACTTTATATATCAAAAATTATCAGTATACTTTTTATATACATGTATCCTTTCTCTCTGACTTTGTTATTTTTAGAGTAAAATTGTATTACCTCAAAGGTATTGATTTTGGAAACATTTTCCCAAGTGCTTTCCAGAATGTCTATGAAAGCTCCATCAATAGTCAATTAGTATTTCTGTCCTTCAGCAAGCCTACCACCAACTTTCAATTTTATTGAATCATCTTTACCAACATAATGAGTTTGAGGTAAGAACCTCAAAAGTTATTTTGATTTTTATTTCTCAAATTATTAGCAATTTGCATATTTTTCATAAATCTAATTGATAGCTTGGCTTTCTCTTTGAAAACTACCTGTTCAAAAATGGTGACCATTTTGTAATTTCATTGTGGAATGACTCTTATTTTTATATATTTGAATCACTTGCCTATCTACTTTATAAGACTTACCATATGAACTCACTGAAAATACAGAAAATAACTTTTTTAAGTTAATTGGCTCCCTTCCAAAACCTCATTGATTTTGTTTGTGCAGAAGCTTTTTAATTTTATGTAATTATAACATAAGCTATAGGCTAGGACTATTATCTCAAGTCTCACAATGGAAAGTTAGGTCCCCAAAGGGTGACTACTATGTCGTCCCTCAGAATTCTAGAATTCTCTCTGGAGATGCAATGTGGTTTTTCTAGTATGTACAGCTCATAAGCTCTCATCAGGGTGCTTTTCTTAGGTGGCACAGAGGATAGAACACTGGCCTTGGAATCAGGAGGATGAGAATTTGAATTCAGTCTCAGATACTTGACTCTTACTTTGTGACACCTTGAGCAAGTCACTTAACCCAGGGCCATCTCCAGTAGTTCTGATTCATATCTGACCACTGGATCCAGGCAGCTCTGCAGGAGAAAGTGAGACTGGTGATCAAGCACAACTCCCCCTCACTCAAATTCAGTTCATGTGATTGTCATGCATGGCATCACCTTCTTGTTGTCATGGTTTTCTTCGAAAATGAAGGACAAACAATATTATTGAATAGCAATTAGCCAGTCAGATGTAATTACTTTTTAGAAATGGGTATTTTAGGGGCAGGTAGGTGGCACAGTGTATAGAAAACCAGGCTGGGAATCAGGAATACCTGAGTTCAAATCTGGCCTCAGACACTTAATAATTACCTAGCTGTGTGGCCTTGGGCAAACCACTTAACCCCATTTGCCTTGCAAAAACCTAAAAAAAAATTTAAAAAAAGAAATGGGTATTTTACCAGGACAGCATAGTAAGAGCCATTGTAACAAAACATTCTTCCAAACATGGGGCATACTCTCCTGTAAACACAAAGTTTTGGGGAAAGGGAGAAAGTGGACGCAAGCCCTTATGGCCCAAAGCTAACTCAAAGCTCCTGGAGGTCTTTTCTCCACTTTGGGGGAAGTTCTTGATATGTATACTGCAGTTTTCTGTTGGATTCCTTGTAGACTCCCCTAAAGTTGTCTTTCCTCAGTGTACAATTTGTCCTCATCTCTCAATACCTACTGCTTTCATTTACTTCGCTTCTGTGAACACTGCTAGGGCAATGATTAGAAGTTCAACTCCGGGGCGGCTAGGTGGCACAGTGGATAAAGCACCAGCCTTGGAGTCAGGAGTACCTGGGTTCAAATCAGGTCTCTGACACTTAGTGATTACCTAGCTGTGTGGCCTTGGGCAAGCCACTTAACCCCATTTGCCTTGCAAAAACCTTTAAAAAAAAGGAAGTTCAACTCCTACAGGCTTTTGAAATTCACAAGGTCCCAGTCTGATCAAGGGGGTGGTATAAAGAAGAGGGAGCCGCCCCTTCTCTTCCCTCCCTTCTCCCTCCCTTTGTCCCAACAAGCAATTACTTTTCAAGGGCCTGGTGGAAACTACTGCCTCTTGGATCACCAATGAAATGATAAAATCCAAATTGGTTGTTTTATGGAAGATTCACAGGGTGTAACAGAATATACTGTAGGTTAATGCCTACAACAAATTGATTGATTCATTAGACATATTCGAACTTGATAAAGAGTATCAGGGACAGAGTATCTTCTTAGTTACTTTAAGAGGAATGGGGTGATTCATCAATTCAATTGGTCCATAATCATCCATTTTATCTTCTCTGCTTCTCTCTCTATCCCTTAGTTAGCTGTGAACCCTTCACCATATATAGTTGCAAAATATATCTCCTTTATTGTGATTTATTATAAGCAACATTCAACAGAAATCAACTTTCTATTTATAGCTGTAATTTGATCATAGAAAATATTATTGCGAATTTAGAGCATCAGGCATAAGCCCAAAGTAGTGACTGGGTTTCAACATAATTACCTAACAGGTTGTTTATAATCTTAGTCCCAAATTTTTTTTTGAGTTTTATTGAAGATTTTATTTGAGTTTTACCTTTTTTTCTCCCAATCTTACTTCCCTCCCCCCCCCCCCCCCCACTCCCCCATGGAAAGCAATCTGTCAGTCTTTAGTTAATTTCCATGTTGTACATTGATCCAAATTGAGTCTGATGAGAGAGAAATCACATTTTTTTAGGTTTTTGCAAGGCAAATGGGGTTAAGTGGCTTGCCCAAGGCCACACAGCTAGGTAATCATTAAGTGTCTGAGACCGGATTTGAACCCAGGTACTCCTGACTCCAAGGCCGGTGCTTTATCCACTACGCCACCTAGCCGCCCCGAGAAATCACATTCTTAAGGAAGAAACAAAAAGTATAAGAGATAAAAAGATCAAACAATAAGATATCTGGTTTTTTTCCTAAATTAAAGGGAACAGTCCTTGACCTTTGTTCAAACTCCACAGCTCTCTATCTGGATACAGATGGTATTCTCCACTGCAGACAGCCCCAAATTGTCCCTGATTGTTGCACTGATGGAATGAGCGAGTCCATCAAGGTTGAACATCACCCCCATGTTGCTGTTAGGGTGTACAGTGTTTTTCTGGTTCTGCTCATCTGACTCAGCAACAGTTCATGCAAATCCCTCCAGGATTCCCTGAATTCCCATCCCTCCTGGTTTCTGATAGAACAATAGTGTTCCATGACATACATATACCACAGTTTACTAAGCCAGTCCCCAATTGAAGGACATTTACTTGATTTCCAATTCTTTGCCACCACAAATAGGGCTGCTAATGAATATTTTTGTACAAGTGATGTTTTTACCCTTTTTCATCACCTCTTCACGGTATAGACCCAGTAGTGGTATTGCTAAATCAAAGGGGATGCTCATTTTTGTTATCCTTTGGTCATGGTTCCAAATTTCTCTCCAGAAAGGTTGGATGAGTTCACAGCTCCACCAACAGTATAATAATGTCCCAGATTTCCCACAACCCTTCCAACAATGTTCATTATCCTTTCTGGTCATATTGGCCAGTCTGAGAAGTGTGAGGTGGTACCTCAGAGAAGCTTTAATTTGCATTTCACTAATAATTAATGATTTAGAGCAACTTTTCATATGGCTATGGATCACTTTGATCTCCTCATCTGTAAATTGCCTTTGCATATCCTTTGACCATTTGTCAATTGGGGAATGCCTTTTTGGGTCCCAAATTTTTAAAAAAATAGTTCTTAGGAAGTTGTTTTTGGGGGGGAGGGGAGAAGTAAGTAGGCTAGAGAAAAAAATAATACATTTCTTCTTATCTAGCTCAAATTTAGAGCATAAAGTCATTCAATATACTTCAATAAATAATAAAAACATCCTTTCTACATTATGACCCTTAAGGGAGAAAAGCAGAATGGAGTAATGAAAGTGAGGGGACAGAAAATGAGAAAAGGACTGATAATAGAGACACATGAGAAGGCAGAAGACTTGCAGGGGAGGGGCAGAAAAAAATCAGCAAAAAAGGCACAAAAAGACAGTGAGAAATTAACCCTTAAGAAATTCAGTACAAATAAAGATAGAATGAGTTATCTGGGCCAGTTCTTCGATCATTTGAAGATATTCATCCAGATATTCATCCTTCCTTCACTCTGTTCCTTTCTATAACCATATATAAACATGAGAGTCTACTGACCATAATGTTGGAAATGGGTGATGGCAAAGATTTTCACAATATATTTCCTTTATTGCGATTTATTGTAATACTCAATAGAAATCAATTAGTCTATGAACTTTCTATAGGTGGCTGTAATTTGATCATTTAGCAAATATTATTGTGAATTTAGGATATCTGACGTAAACTCAAAGGCTTGAAACCAAACATAATTGCCCAATAACTTTTTTATAACTTCACACTACAAGTGAGGACTTTTATTCTATTGAGAGGCATGGACACATGGTAGAAAAATCAATTAAGGATCTGCTAAATTTTTAAAAAAATAGTTCTTAAGTGGAATTCTCTCTCTCTCATTCTTCCTCTTTCTTCCTGTGTCTCTCTTATGTTTACATTTGCACACATGTGTAGTTGAATGTTAGAGGAGAGACACAAGAGAAGGGAGACCAATCAGAAGATTATTACAGAGTTAAATTAGGAATTGATGAAAGCTTGAAATGGGGTGAGAGCAGGGTGAGTGGAGATAAGGGAGAATAGAGAAGAGATGCAAAGGAAGAAATTACAAGACGTGGTACCAGTTTGGATGTGTGGAGTAGATGTATCTGAGGAGTTGAGGAAATCACAATGGCTATTAGCCTAAGGTACTGAGAAAACAGTAGTGCCCTTATTATTGGTAGAAAAGTTGGAAAAAAAGAAGAATATGAGGAGAGAGATAATGAGTTCTGCTCTGGACATGCTGCATTTACAAAGCTTCTGGGACATCCAGTTTGAGATGTCCAATAGGTCATTAGTGATGTGAGACTGGAGCTTAGGAGGGAGATGAGGGACAGATATATAAACCTATGAAGATGAATAATGAAACAACATCAACACTAAGCATTTATGTGCCAAATGATATGGCGTCTAAATTCACAAAGGAAAAGTTAACTAAATTTCAAAAAAATATAAAGTAATCCAATAACAGCAAATGACTTTAATATTCCTTTCTCATACAAATAGTTTGGAAAGGTAAATAAAAATGAACAAAGAACTCGATAAAGTGCTGGGGAATTTAGAATCAAAAGACTTAATATTTTCAGAAGAGGACCATTAAAATTATACTATTTCTCAGAACCATGTGACTCTTTTACAAAAATAGACAATGGACTATACAAACTGTAAATATTTTAAAAATCTGAAATAGCCTTTATAGTACAATAAAAATCAATAGAGTTAAACAAAAGAACTTGACATAAATGGAGACTTAATAATGACATTCTAACTAATGAGTGGGTCAAAGAACAAAACACAGAAAAAATGAATAACTATGTACAAGATAAAGATAATAATGGGAAAAAACCACCAAAAGTTCTGGAATGAAGTAAAGGCAGTTCTCAAAGCAAAAATTACATCCCTAAAACAATAATTTTATTTAAAGAAAAAGAAACTACTAATGAACTGAATGCATAATTTGAAAGAACTAGAAAGTCAATGAAGAAAAAATAAGAAAAAAGATGAGATCTTGAAAATTAAAGGAAAACAGACAAATTTGAAAAAAATGATTATGGAAGTGTTCAACAAAATTTAGTGCTAGTCCTTTGAAAAGACTAACAAAATGGTAAACCTTTAATGAACTTGTTTTGAAAAGAGAAGAAAGTTTAATTAACGCAATTTAAAAAATTTTTTAAATTAATTAATTCATTTTTAAACATTTTATTTGTTTTCCAATTATATACAATACTAATATATACCCATCATGTTTTGCAAGGCTCTGAATTCTACAATTTTAGCCCCTCCTCCCTTCCCCCCCCCTCTGTCTGACAGTCTCTACATTGTTTCCATGCCATACATTGATGTAAATTGAATGTTATAAGTGTAAACATAAGAATAAACATAAACCCCCTCCCCTCCAAGAAGATGGGAAACCTCAAGAATGGAGAGAGAGAGAAACAAAATTGTACTTCACTCTGTGTTCAGATTCCAATGGCTCTGTCTCTGGGGTGAGTTCCTTTCTTTATCATAAATCGACCAGAGAAGTTGCTTCAATATTTTTCCCTCAGTTGCTATTACTAGGTGTGCCTCCACTCTATTCCTCCCCACTCTCATTTATTCTATTCTTTCTCTCCTTTCATCCTGGTCCTGTCCAAGAGCGTGTTATATCTGAGTACCCTCTCCCTTGATCTTTCCTCTCTTCTGTCACTTATTCCCCAACTTCCCTCCCCCCATATCCCCTCATCCTGTCCCTTTCCTCCTATCCTTCTCCAGGGCAAGACAGATTTCCTCACCCTATTAAGTGTTTATGCCATTTCCAATAAGAATGAAGACTCACTCATTCCCCCTTGCCTTCCCCCCCTCCCCTCCATTGAAAAAGCTTTTTTTTGACTCTTATGTGAAATCTCTCAGCTTCTCCTTCATCTCCTTTTCCTTCCTTCCAGTACTTTCCCTCATCGCCCTTTGACTCCATCCCTTTACCACATCATACCATTATATTCCATTCCTTCCTATGTCCTGTCTATATATGCTCCTTCTAACAGCTCTTATAAATGAGAAAGTTCATATGAGTTATCAATTTCTTCTTCCCGTGCAGGAATACAAACAGTTCAACATCATCAAGTTCCTCATAGTTAGTCCTTCTCTTCCACTCCCTCTATGGTTCACCAGAGTCCTGTATTGGAGATCAAACTTTATGTTCAGCTCTGGTCGTCTCGTTAGGAAAGTTTGAAAGTCCCCTGTTTCATTGAAAATCCATCTTTTCAGGCAGCTGGGTGCCACAGTGGATAGAGCACTGGCCTTGGAGTCAGGAGGACCTGAGTTCAAATCCAGCCTCAGACACTTAATAATTACCTAGCTGTGTGGCCTTGGGTAAGCCACTTAACCCCATTGCCTTGCAAAAACTAAAAAAAGAAACAAACAGACAAACAAAAAACAAACGAAAATCCATTTTTCCCCTGAAAGAGGATGTTCAGTTTTGCTGGGAAATTGATTCTTGGTTGTAAACCAAGATCTTTTGCCTTCTGGAATATCATATTCCAATCCCTATGAGCCCTAAATGTAGATGCTACCAGATCCTGTGTAATCCTGACTATGGAGCCTCCGTAGTTGAATTGTTTGTTTCTGGCAGCTTTTAGAATTTTCTCTTTGACTTGGGAGTTTTGAAATTTGGCTATAATATTCCTGGAAGTTTTTCTTTTGGGATCCCTTTCAGGGGGTAACCGGTGAATTCTCTCAATTTCTATTTTACCCTCAGCTTCTAGGATCTCAGGGAAATTTTGCTCTTTTCCTGGTCGTGGCTTTCAGATAGTCCAATAATTTTCAAATTATTTCTTCTAGATCTGTTTTCAAGGTCAGTTGTTTCTCCAATGAGATATTTCACATTTTCTTCTAATTTTTGGCTTTTTTTGGAAGAGTTTTATTTCTTCCTGATTTCTTGTAAAGTGATCAGCTTCCTTTAGTTTCATTTTCATTTGAAGGAGTTATTTTCTTCAGAGAGCTTTTTTATCTCCTTTTCCAGCTGGCCAATTCTGCTTTTTAAGGCATTCTTCTCCTCATTTGCCTTTTGTTTTGCTTTTTGCATTAGGCCTAAACTGGTTTTTAACATATTATTTTCTTCAGTAATTTTTTGTATTTCTTTCACCAAGCTTTTGATTTGGTTTTCATGATTTTTCCGCATTGCTCTCATTTCTCCTCCCAATTTTTCCTCCACCTCCCTGAATTTCTTTTCAAAGTCTTTTTTGAGCTCATCCACAGTCTGAGCCCATTTTCTATTTCTCTTGGAGGTTTTGGATACAGAAGCTTTGATTTTGTTATCATCAGAGTATGTGTTTTGATCTTCCATAGGACTGAAGTAATTCTCTATGGTCAGATCCTTCTTTTTCTGTTGTTTACTCATTTCCTCAGCCAATTAACACAATTTTTAAAATGAATAAGATGAAGTCATAGCATAGAGGAAATTATATGCCAGCAAAACTGAGAATTTAAGAGAAATTGAAGATTATCTTCAAAAGTATAAAATACTCAAGTGAACAGAATGACCAAATAAAGCACTTAAATAATCAATTTCAGAAAGGCTGATGAAATTAGCTATAAAAGGAATAACAAAGGAGGGATGGGGCAGCTAATTGGTGCAGTGGATAAAGCACAGGCCCTGGAGTCAGTAGTACTTGGGTTCAAATCAGGTCTCAGACACTTAATAATTACCTAGCTATGTGGCCTTGGGCAAGCCACTTAACCTCATTTGCCTTGCAAAAACCTAAAAACAAAACAAAACAAAAACAAAGGAAGGAGAATACCTCTGGTTTAGTTGAATTTAGAAGAGAATTTTATCAAAATTTTAAGGAAAAATACATATAATATTGCAAATTATCCTCAGAAAAAGAGAAAGAAAACACTCTGTCAAACTCCTTTTATGCTAAAATATGGTTTATCCAAAAAAACACTCTATATTATCAGGTTGGAGTTAGAACAGGAATGGAAAGATGGTTCAACATTAATAAAAAAAAACAATTGAGATGAATTAGTTATATGAAAAACAACACTATCCAAAATCATATTATTAAATCAATACATGTCCATTAAGAATTTATTGAAATATCTATTTATGAGTCAGGCCCTGTGCAAAGCATTGGGAATACAAAGAAAATAAAAGTATGGTGTCTGTCATCAAGGAGCTCACATTCTAATGAGAGATGAAACTTAGAGCACTGAACACTGATAGGTGGTATACAAATATTATTCCTTCCTCCATATTCCTCCCCTACCCAACTCTAAGATTGCTTCTAGCTGGAGAGCTCATTATCCTGTGACACTATTTCAATTGCTCCTCCCAACAACCCTTAAAGATTGGCAGGGAATATATTCTTCCTGTTTTGCAGCTAAAGGAATTGAGGCTTAAAAAAGGTAGGTGACTTATCATAGATCACAGCTAGTTAGTATCTAAGATAGGAATCAAACCCAAGTCTCCAGATTCTTAATTTGATGCCCCTTCCATTTCCCTCCTTGGTCTTCTCATCAAGGTGATCTTTAAATGATAAAACATGAAACTTTCTTCCTCCTCACTCAACAAGACAAGCAGGCTACAACTTGAGTCTGCCTTTGAAATTCATGCCCTTCCGAGCCAGCTTTTTTCATTGCCTTCTGTATATCATGGCTATTCTCTTCCAGGACAGAGAAAAATGATCCCACAGAAATGGAACTTCCTCATTTCTATGCGGCAGGAACTCATATTCATTTTCTGAGCTGTTCATAGCTTCAAAAGCTAGTTATTGTTAGCACAGACCATTCTTGCAGCCAGAAATGCTCTGGTGCGGATACTCCATCAACCAAATCCCAGTTGTTCTGCCTTGGTGTGAGTGATATCTTACTGTCCTCACCTCCTACTAAATTGCTCCAGGGAAAAGGGTCCCCTGGGACTAAACTGCTTTACACAGTATCTTTATTTGTCTTGGAACAAGTCTCTCTTCAGAGATAACAATATTCACAGCTAGCACCCCCAAATATCCAGGTTACTGAGTGCTCCATTTGAGAGAAGCAATTTTTTTCCCAAGTTCTCTCATCTCCTTTCATCTACACTTTTCCTTTTGAGCTTTTTAATTCTTTGCAAGCAATTTGTGGATGACAACAAATAGCTCAATTCATGCATTAACATCTTTCGAGCATCAATGTGTATGTGTCTACCATAGGCATGCTTGTATGGGCACAGTATCATGCAAAAGACCTGTGAGATCAATGAATCCTATAAAATAAGGAAAATTGAGGTTCAGAGAAGGGGAAGCTTCTTAGGATCCTAGACTTAGAGTTGAAGAGGTGATGAGCAACTCAGCCACATATCAACTTAGAAACCTGCAAATTAACACTGTGATTTTTTTTTAAATTCATTTAAAACAATATTTTCAAGTACACTTTAATCTGATTCCAGCAGTATTAGGGATATTCAGCTTCGATGCCAGTATCTGACACCACCTCTGATGTGTTCTAACCCCATCATTTTACAAATTAAGAAACTGAGGCCCATAGATACAGGCTAGGAAGAATCCAAGTAGAGATTAGAACCCAGAATTTATGACACCATATCAAAAGGTCTTTTTCAACAAACATATTCAAATTCAAAGTGCAATAACTTGAGTCCAACTAGAAGTGTGGATTTATACACGTAACTGTTATTGAAAATCACCAAATTTGATCCAAGTGGCATGAACATGGAATCGTGGGGAGGGGGGAACAGTTAATGAATAGTTGGCAGACCTGGTTGTGAATCTCCCTGCCACTGATAGTTCCTAGAACACAAATAACTTCCTCAACCAGGCTGAGTCTCAGTTTTCTCATCTATATAATTAGGGAGTCATACTAGATTATCTCTAAGTTCTATTCTAACAGTCTATGGATCTGGGGCAACTAGGTGGTGAGCCAGGGTCTCACAGTTATTAAATGTCTAAGGCCAAGTTGAACTCTGCTCTTCCTGACTCCAGATCCAGGGCTCTGGGCACTGACCTTGCTGTCACTGCAATCAATCTTCACCCAGTCTTTCAAGTCTTCCCCTTCACAATTCTTCTCTCCATGGACTATGCACCAATGAAATTGAACTGATCCTAAATTGCCATCTCTGACCCACATCTAGCCCTCTTCATGTATTTATACCACCACTCCAACTTCTGCCCATTGGGTCAACTTCTACCTGTTGTAACGCTACCCATACTTTGAGCCTCATATCAAATGCTATCTATTCAGGGGATCCCTCCAAATTAAAGACTTCCTTAGATTTTGTATGCCACCTTATATACTCTCTTAGAAGTAAGAGGAAGAATCTTTTTTTTAAAATCTATTTTTATTCATTTTGTTAAATATTTCCTAATTACATGTAAAAAATTTTAATATCCATTAAAAAAATTTAAGTTTCAAATTTCTCCTTTATATCCCAACTTTACCCTTTGAGAAGGCAAGTGATATGATATAGATTATTACATGTAAAACCACGTGAAACATTTTTCATATTAACTGTGGTATTAAAAATGAAGAAAGTGAGAAAATTATACTTCAATCTGCACTTAGACCTCACCAATTCTCTCTCTTGAGGTAAATAGCATTTTCCATCACTGGTCCTTTGAAATTAGAGACAATCTTCATAAGAGCTGTCATAGCTATAGAACTTCTCATAAAAAAATGCTTTCCCTGGAACAACCACAGAATTATCACTTTCAGGTTGAAAAGGTCTCATCCAGTTCAACTTCCCTCATTTTATAGCTATGGAAATTGAGGACCAGGGAAGTTAAGGGACTTGCTCAAAGTCATAAAGGCAGTAAGTGCATAGATGTGATTAAAAATAAAATCCTCTTTTCATTAACTGGTGCTGAGTGAGATGAGCAGAACCAGAAAAACACTGTACACCCTAACAGCAATGTGGGGGCAATGATCAACCTTGATGGTCTCACTCATTCCATCAGTGCAAGCATCAGGAACAATTTGAGGCTGTCTGCAATGGAGAATGTCATCTACATCCAGAGAAAGAATTGTGGAGTCTGAACAGAGACCAAGGACTATTACCTTCAATTTAGGGAAAAAACTGTTATCTTAGTATGTAATTTTGCTATCTCTTATACTTTATTTTTTTTCCTTAAGGATATGATTTCTCTCTCATCACATTCATGATCAATGTATACCATGAAAACAATATATAGTCTGGCAAAGTGCCTTCTGTGGTAGGGGGAGGGAAGTAAGATTAGGGGAAAAATGGTAAAACTCAAAATAAATAAAATCTTTGAAAAAAAACAAAAATAAAATAAAATCCTCTGTCTTCTTTTTTTTCCCTGACTTTATTTTTCTTGAGGTTTTGCTTTCCTTGGGGGGAGTTATGTTTAAATTTACAGCATTACTATTGTAGTAATGTGAAAAAATAAAATAAAATTTACAATAAGAAAAAAATTAATGAGCATTTTTATTAATAGTAGCAAAAATAAGAGACAACTCAGGCATTTCAAAATTCTAAAAAAATTCTAAAAAATTCTAAAAGGATGACAGGAAGACCTCTATGAGGTGTACACATCCTTGCCTGTGAGGCAAGAATCTCACCTGATGAAAAGGTTTGTAGGAGTTTGATCCTTTTTTTTAATGGAAGGAACCCACACTAATGAAATATATTAAAGTAATATTTTCCTTCTTCTCATAAGGGCATTTACTACATTGAAAAATCAGTGTATTTTAGTGAATTGAGTTTGGGATTTCGAATTAGGAGGGCATGAATTTCAATCCCATCTCGGACACTGACTAGCTGTGTGACCCACACAGACAAGTGATTCAGCTTCTTTGACTGTCAATGATCTTCATCGATAAATGGAAGCAATAACTGCTACCTTACGGGGTTTCTGTGAGGATCAAATGAAATCATATATAAAGATTTCTTGTTTCATTGTTGTTGTTTAGTTGGGTCTGATCCTCTGTGAACCCATCTAATTGTCTTTTAAAATCCATCCTAACCAGAGCCTTTTTCTATTTTTTCGGTATCCTGTGCCCTTTGTCTCATCACACACTCTGCTTGGGTGACCTCATTGTTACTTCTCATCCAAGGAATTCTATTGAGTTTTCAGCGCATTTCTCTTATACCTGGAACTCTCTTGCTCTTTATCATCACCTCTGGCTTCTTTCAAGCCTCAGATGGAATCACACTTTCTGCAGAAAACCTTTCCCAATCCATCTTAATCTTGGTTCCTTCCTTCTTAGATACTTCCCAATTGAGCCTTTCTAGCTTTTTTTGTAGAGTTATTTGCAAATTGTCTCCCCATCCCCCTTGGAACCAGAGCTCTTTGAGGGCAGGAATTGTCTTTGTCTGTCTTTTTTTTTTAATATCTCCAGTGCTTAGCACAGTCACTGAAACATAATAGGTCCTTAATATATGCTTGTCTCACAGACTGACTGAACTTAAATCTTCCAATTTTACATCCTTCTCTTTTTCAACTGAACTACACAGATTGTTATTATCCCCATATTATAGATGAAGTAATGTAGGCTCAGAGAGGATGATAAGCCAAAGGCCACTTAACTAGTGAGTGACAAAAGTGTGGCTTGAACAGAGATCTTCTAACACCAAGTCCAGTATTCTTTTCACTATACTACCACCACCATAATAATAGCTAGTATTTATGCAATACCAAGATACTGTGCTAACAGCTTTTACAAATATTATCTCTTTGGATCCTCAAAAACACCTTGGGAGGTGGATGTTACTAATATCCTCATTTTACAATTGAGGAAACTGAGACAGAGGTTAAGTAATTTGCCCAAATCATGCCACTAGTGTCTGAGTATAGATTTGAATTATTCTAGGCCCAGAACTCTTTTGTTTTTGCAAGGCAAATGGGATTAAGTGGTTTGCCCAAGGCCACACGGCTAGGTAATTACTAAGTGTCTGAGACCTGATTTGAACCTAGGCACTCCTGACTCCAGGGCCGGTGCTTTATCCACTGCGCCACCTAGCCGCCCCTAGGGCCAGAACTCTTAACCCTATTCCATCTATTTACATAGCAAGGCAATGCAGCTGAAGTAGCAAGGTATCCTGAGGGATGGAAAAGAAAAAGCCTATGTCAAATGGATCTAATTATTGGCACCACCTCAACTACCACTTCCCTTCAAACCAGGACAGAGACAGCCAAAGGTAAAGTTCAACAGCCCCAGGGGGAAAAAACAAACAAACTAGGGGATAACCTGGCAACTTCTTTTGCAGGCACTAAAAGTCCCTACTTGCTCTAGCAGTCCAAGCTTTGAGAGGCTCAGAAAAATCGGTCTTATCATGTCAGCCAGTTAGTCGCAAACATTATTTATTTATTTGTTTATTCATTTATTTGTTTGTTTATTTATTTATTTTTAGATTTTTCAAGGCAATGGGGTTAAGTGGTTTGCCCAAGGCTACACAGCTAGGTAATTATTAAGTGTCTGAGGCTGGATTTGAACTCAGGTACTCCTGACTACAAGGCTGGTGCTCTATCCACTGCACCGCCTAGCTGCCCCAGTTACAAAAATTTATTAAGCACTTACTAAACTAGGGTTTACAAAGAAAGGCACAAAAATGGTCCTATCCTCCTCTATTCAAATGGAGAAGACAGCAGGCAAAAATACCATGCAGAGAAGATATCTACAGTGTAAATAGGCTAGTACCTTAGAGGGAAGGTATGACAGTAAATGGAGGCTGAGGGAATGGGAAAGTCCTCCAGAGGAAAGTGAGGTTTCAGTTGAATCTTGAAGGGAACTAGAGGGTAATAGTTAGGAGAGAGACCACTTCATACATGAGGGATAGTCAGGAAAAAGATACAAGGATCAAGAGACTGAGCATTTTGCATGAGGAGCAGCAAAAAAATTGTTACTGAATCATAGAGATGGTAGAGTGGTGGAAAAGAAGACTAGAAATATAGGTTAAGCATCCGGGCTATGAATGCCTTTCTGTATCAAACAAAGGATGCTATATTTGATCCTAGAGGTAACTGGGAGCCACAGATGCTTATTGAGGAGGGCAAGTGACATGGTCAGACCTATGCCTTAGGAAAATCAGTTTGGCAGCTGGATGGAAGGCGTATTGATTTGAGGTCAAGAGGTCAACCCAAAGGTTAATAATAATAGTTTAGAACTGGGGTAATGAAGGCCTGTAACAGGGTGGGACCAGCATCAGGGGCAAAAAGGGAACATTAGAGAAATGCTACAAAGAAAAGAACAAAAAGACATTAGAACAGACCTCACAGATGTGAGGTGAGTACCAGTGAAGAGTCAAGGATGAAACCAAGTTTGCAAGCATGGGTGACTAGGATCAAAGGTGTTACCTTCAACAATAATAGGGAGGGGCAACTAGGTGGCACTGCAGTGGATAGAACACCAGAACTTCAGTCCGCAGTACCTGAATTCAAATGCAACCTCAGATACTTACTAGCTGTGTGACTCTGGACAAGTCATTTAATCCCACTTGCATCAAAAAAAAACCCCAAACCAATAACGGGAAAGTTCTGAAGGGGGAGGAAAGCTAACAAATATTGTATTGGACATGAGTTTGAGATTTCTATGGATGTTGAAGCAGAGATGGAAGTTAGAGAGATTAGAGCTGGATAAATAGAATTGAGGCAAATAGAATTGATACAGAAAACATTTTTATTTGTATAAAAAGGAGTGGTTTGCCATTTCCTTCTCCAGCTCATTTTCTAGATGAGGAAAGTGATGCAAATAGGCTTAAGTGACTTGGCCAGAGTCTACACAAAGATATTAATTAAATCCAGTTATCCATAACATCACCAGTATGAGGGGAAAAGAAAAGAAAGTTAGTGAACAATACTTGAAAGAAGATCCAACAAAGAAGAGAGTCGAGGAGAAATTCAGGTTGGAGAACACCAGAGAAGTGTGTTTCAAAAACCCAGGGATAAAAGAATAACCAGGAGGAGAGTGATTGACAATGTCAGAGGCTGCACAGAGGTAAAAGAAGCTGAGGACTAGGAGAAGGACTTTAGATTTGACTATTAAAAGATCAGTGGTAACTTTGGAGAGAGGAGTTTCAGTTGAATAATGACAGGAGCCAGACTAGAGAGGGTTTAACATCAGAAACTGTTATGGTTCTTTCACTTGAAATGGCCCAAAAGAAGATGTACGCCCCTTGTCGTTAGTGCTAATTCCATCTGATCTGTTGCTGAAATGTCCTACATGTGGAGTCTGTCTAAAATGGAATGTAATTACCACAAGCTCCTGGAGAGCAGGGACTATCTGGCTTTTCAATTTGCATCCCCAGGGCTTTGCACATATTAAGAGCTTAATAAATGTTCACTCATTCATACCTCCTCCAGTCCCTAGATAGTACTTTGCATAGAGCATACTTGTTATTGAATCAATAAATCCCATTTTGACTGCTTCAAATAAAAAGAAAACGACTGATAAACCATCACTTGGTTTATAAAAGCAGTATGTACATATGTTATTACCATCATTAAGTACTGACCCCTTGTTCTCTTACCAACCTTTTAAGGTGGATGTTCCCTAAGCCTCTCTCCTTTGCCCTCTTCTCTTTTCAATCTCTCCCTTGGCAAATTGATCATCCTCAAGGCTTTAACTACTACCTCTGTGCCTATTTTTTCACCTGAACTCTAGGTTACCTTGGCAACTGCCATTAAAGCATCTCTACCTAAATATCCCAAAGGCCTCTCAAACCCAAATTTCCCCAAGTAGAGCTTCTCTTCCTGGTCTTTACTGCTACTTTCTTTCATGATGTTTTTCTAGCCACATTTCTTTGTTTGAAACCTTGTAGCTGTCTTTGACTCTTCCCTTTCAAAACCAGTCAAATCCCAGTAACATACCAGGTCTAATAGATCCAAATCTCTGATTTCAGTAATCTAATCCCTTCTCTCAGCACCACTTTTCCACTACCATCATGGGTCATCATCCTTACCTGCCTGGTAATATCTTCCTACACTGAAGCTCTAAAGTTGATGGGGATCATGAAAATCATAAATTCAAAATTCCACATTTTACAAGTGAGAAAACTAAGACTTACAAAGGGAAAATGATTTGTCCAAGGTCACACAGATAGTAAGGAGAAAAACTAGAAGTCATCTGAAAACTCCAGACTCTGATTTTACTTTATTCCATTTTCTCTCAGTTTTCAAGGCCTTTCTTCAAACTTGTCCTCCTTAAGTGGGCTTGGCCAGGAATCCATGACCTTCAAGTTGATATGCTGGAAGTCAAAGAATGAGAGGCCCAGCATACCAGGGAACCGTTGAAGTTCCAATGAGAACCAGTAAAGTGTGTGTCCTATACTCTGATAGAGAGGTGGTGAGCTACAGGTACAGAATGAGGTATACACTGTCAGAAATGTACACTTGTTTTAACTGGCTTCACTTTGTTACAAGGGGAGATTCTACATAAGGGTGATGAGGAAGACAAATCTCTGGAAAATGAGAGTGATTAAACAAAGACCATCAATGAAACTTTTTTTAAGGATTATCACATATTTCAACTCATTTTTTACAGATGAACAGCAATGGAGGGTCATTGCTAATGAGACTTTTTCTGGAAAAAAACAAAATTCATTGCTTTATGTTATTATTAGTTTGATTGCTTTGTGCCAATAAAAATTGACTCCCCCACTTGAACCTGTTATGTCTCCTAAAAAAAGATATGTTTAGATTGGATATTAGGGAAAATGTCCAATGGTGAGATCTATTGGACTGTGAAATTGCCTCTCACTGAAAACAATAGCAACTTTGTCTGGGTCATTTAAAAGGGGCCACACAGAATACTAGAAAATGATCAGGCTGAGAAAAAACATCATTAGCAACCTCCTCAGTTTTTCTGTTTCTCATTTCGTGATCTTCTACTGTGATGACCTGTTTCTTTCTCAGGAAAGTTGTTCATTTTCTTGGAGATGGTACACTGTTTCTTCAAAAAGGAACCCATTTGTTCATGTCTTCTTCTTTATTCATAGGAGCTTCCCATTAGTCTAGTTGGTTGGCTGAGCCCCACCTAGATGCCAATTGGCAGCCTGGCCACTCTCACCTTTCTTGATGAACACTGTCGCAGACAACACAGCCATCTGGCAGTGAGGAGAGAAATCGTGTAAAAATGAGATATGCGTGTGTAAATATAATATTGATAAATGAAACCCTGAAAGCTTAGATGAAAGTAAAGCAGAACAGACAGGTAAATCATTCTCATACTTGTGTTAGTGCTGAAATTATGTTCCTCTCCTTTCTATTTTTTTCTGCTGACAGCAGGGGCAGGTGACAAAAAATACTTTCAATTTTGCTGCTGACACAAATACTAGTCCAGGGGAAGTAGTTTCAGTTCTGTTGCTGAGAAAGCAACCTGCCCTTGAGAGGAAAGGGAAGGATGCTCCAAGATTAGCCCATTTACAGTAGAGTCCGTGGTCTGTGTTTAAATGAAGGAAAGATGGTATCATGAGGAAATTAAAAGCCAAAAACCCTGGACCTTGAAAAGATGCAAAAGATGATTAACATAAATCCTAAATCCCTTCACTTCATTTTTTTTTTATAATTGTCTCCCTCTTTCTTCCAATATTTTCCATTGAGTTTTGGAGGGAAATTTTACCCTACCCAATAGAATTCATTAATCTTTGGGAGTTTCACCTCTGTTTACTAAAGAATGTGACTTGAAGCTCCTTAGTTATCCAGCAATGAGAGTCTAAGCAAATGGGAATTGAAATGTGAAGATATCCACCCCTTCCATTGTTCCATTCTGGTATGTTTATCTCCATAGCACCTGCTCCATCCAACAGCACACCCACAATTCAAAATAGTGGACACTTTGAAATATGACTGTACCTATTTGGCACACAGACAACAGCAGCCACGAATTGTAAGTGAACTCAGATATCATTTATTACATATCTGAACATAATTCATATCTTCCAATAGAGACAACAAGTGGTCTTCTAGCCTTGACATGAAGACTTTCAGGGAAGAGATATCCAAGAGCCAACAAGGCAGCCTGGGGCACCAGTGGGCAATCTAATTATTGGAAAGTTTTCCCTTAACTCAAACCTAAATCTGCCCCTCTCAAAATTCTATTCATTGTTTCTAGAGTTTGTCTTATTTTAACCCCTCTTTCTCCAGGAAACTCTGCAAATATTTGAACACACCCATCACATTTCCCCTGAGGCTTCTTTTATGCAGGTTAAATGTATCCATTTCCTTTGACGAACTTTTATATGATATTATCTTTAAGCCTTTCACAAGAGTAGTTATCCTTCTTTGGTTACTGTAGCTTATCAATAGCCTTTCCAAATGTGATGTCCAGCACTGGACATGATGCAACAGTTGTTGATCTGACCTACCTCCCCTAGCCTTAGATTATTCTTATTTTTTAATTAAATTCAATTTTTTTAATCAATGAAAATTTACCTTCTCTACCTCTCCACTGAGAAAGAAAAACAAAACATTTTTTACAAGCATAGTAACATAGTCAAGCAGGACATATTCCCACAATGACCATATGCAGAAAGAAATGCATTCTGAATTCTTAGACTCACTATCAGGAAGTAGGTGGCATGTTTCATTAGGAGGCCTCGGGAATCATGGCTGGTCAGTGTGATTATCAGAATTCCTGTCTTTCAAAGTTGTTTCTCTTTATAATCTTGGTATTGTAGAAATTTACTCTGCATCAATTCATACAGGTCTTTCTTCCAGTTCTTTGTCACTACAAAGAAAGCTGCTTAAAGTACTTTATATAACCTTAGAGTTTATTCTGATTAAGACAAATCCTTCCCACAAATCTCCTCTCCATTTTATTCCTTTTGTCCCTTCCCCTCTTTCCCTGCTGAGTGAATTGTATTTTTATACTCAACTACATAAATGTATTCTTCTTTCCTTTGAGCAGTAGGAATAAGTTTCAAGTAGTAGCCTTTTCCCTCCCACTGTTTCTCCTAATTAAAAATCAGCTTTCTACTTGCACACCTCAATTACCTGACAAAAATTTTCCTAACCTTCCTCTCCTTTTCCTTCCCTATTTTATTTCTCCCTTTGCACTCTTCTTTGAAGACCATCAAGTCATAACATAACACTTTGAGGAGTTTTAATTAGACTCCATGAGACCTAATGATGATGGAGTTCAGAGGAAGACACATGTATCATTCCCGCTCCTCCCCCACCCCCATTAGAATATAAGCAATTTCTTCTCATTTAGTCCTTTATAATTGTTCTTTAGTGTTTTCCTTTTTATGTTTCTCTTGACTTACGTGTTTATACTTCAAAGTTTCAATGAAGTTTAAGTCTTTTTATCCAGAATCTTTGGAAGTTCTCTATTTCATTAAAAATCAATTTTTCTACCTGAAGAATTATAATGTTTCCTTGGTTATTCTTGGTCATAAATCTGTATCTTTTACCTTCTAGAATACTGTATTACAAGCACGTTGCTTCTTTATAGAAGTAACTGTTAAATAGTGTGTAGTTCTCATTGTGGACTCCTTGCTACTTGAATTTTTTTCTTTCTGCTTGGTTGGTTATATTTTTTCTTTGATAATTAGGCTATAATTTTCCTGGTAGTTTTCATTTGGGAGTTCCTTTCAGGAAGTAACCAGTGGATTCTTACTACTTCCACTTTGTCCTTTGGTCCAAAGAGATCTAGAAAGTTTTCTTTTTAAGACTTTTAGAAATTTGTTGTCTAGTTTCTTTAGAGATGGATTTCAGGTCCAATGATTCTAAAATTGTTTCTGTTTGATCTACTTTCTAGGTGTGTTGCCTTAGACTTTTAAGAAATATTTCCTATTGTTTCAGATAGTTATTATCTACTATTTAGTACATTCTAGCTTTCAGAGAGTTTGTTGTTGTATACCTCTAGAGCCAAGCTGTTAATTCCCTTTCCATTTCTTTATTCCATTGTTTTCATTTGCTTTCCAATCTTTCCTCCACTGCTCCCACTTCATTTATAATTAATACTTCAGGGACAGCTTGGTAGTACAGTGGATAGAGTACTAGCCCTAGAGTCAGGAAGACCCGAGTTCAAATGTGACCTCAGACACTTGATACTTCCTAGCTGGGTGACCCTAGGTCACTGTCAATCCTGACAGTCACACCAAGAACAAAAAACAAAACAAAACTAGAAAGTCTTTATAAAAAGCCTTGTGCATCATCTGTTCTAGGAATTGAAGTTAAACTTGTGACCAAGATTCTTTGAGGCTTTTTTTTTTGTAAATGGTAAAACAGGGATATGTGGTCAGGGGAGAAAGAGGAGGCAGAGCCTTCTCTGACATCATGAAAAGCAAAAAATAATAACGATAAAAATAAAAGAAATATTAATACTTCTTCATTGATCTGTGATATATATATATATATATATATACATATATAATTTCTATATGATTCCCATCATTTTCACAGACAAAAGCAGCTGAATTTGTGTTTTTTTAACCTCAAATATGGGAAAGATATGAAATGTGGCAGCAATGAGCTAGGTCTCAATTCAGATTGCCCAATCCTCCACCAACTGGGTTGAGTGTGTACAATGCAGGTTTTTTTTGGTTGTTTTTTTTTCTGCAAGGCAATTGGGGTTAAGTGGTTTGCCCAAGGCCACACAGCTAGGTAATTAAGTGTCTGAGGCGGTATAGAAACTCAGGTACTCCTGACTCCAGGGCCAGTGCTCTATCCACTGCACCACCTAGCACCCAAAATATTTCTTAAAACTAAAACTTTGACTTTGGGGTTCTATTATAGTCTTTGGAGTGATTATATTGCAGTGGCTGACACATGTGCCTACCCAAACCCCTTCATCTAGATGATGAGAATGCAAGGGCTATGAAGGAGGATAAAACTTCTAGGTTGGAACCAGAATAATTTGGAACAAACCATGTGAGAAGGATGAAAGGACATACATGGATTGAGTTACCTGAAGCTAAGGCCTGCAAAGCTGAGCATATCCCGTAACTAGTTGAGAAACATGGACCTAAGGAAGAGGAATAGATGGAAACCATTGGATTTATGCAAATCCATCTTATGTTAAGGCAACAAAAGAACATACAAACCCAAGAAGAGATTGCAAATGTCAAAGCATATACAATTTCATTTATGAATATAGAGACTTCATATATTAGTAGTGTGAATTTGCATTACTGCAAGTAAAACCTCTGGGAAGGTAAATGGAACTCAACAGGGAAATTCTTCTCATTCAACAATTTTGTTAGTGTCTCAGATACTGAGTCTCTCTCTGTGTTCTTTCTTGTCTTTAGTAATACTCTTTTACACTGAATGTTTTTGTTAGCCTTAGTGCCTATGGGTGGCCATTAAAGAGATATGACCCAGATTCCCAGTTACCCAGGGAGAAGTTGTCTGCATGGAGACAAAAATCATCCATAGAGTTTCTTATTAAAAAGAAATCTCTAGGGGCAGCTAGATGGTACAGTGGATAGAGCACTGGCCTGGAGTCAGGAGGACGGACCTGAGTTCAAATCCAACCTCAGACACTTAATAATTACCTAGCTGTGTGACCTTCGACAAATCACTTAACCCCATTGCCTTGGAAAAGCTAAAGAGAGTGTGTGTGTGTGTGTGTGTGTGTGTGTGTGTGTGTGTGTAAAGAAATCTCTAAAATTGAACCCATTCTGTCTGAGATCAGGGTCTGAAACTCGAGTCACCAAAATTGCAAAATTCTCACAATCTCCCATGTCTATAAATATTTCAATAATTGCTGCATCAATAACACTTTGATGTTCTGTGATTTATCAATCTGGGTATTACTTCTACTAGTGACTCATAGTCCTTCTATGCCTACTATCTGGTCTTCATCAGTTTCTGTGGCTGAAACATTGCTCATTTTGCAACCAAACTCAATATGGTTCTTTCCAAATAAGCTAGACCAGTGCTTAGATTATATTCTATTGCTGAGTCCTCTTAGCTCCAAACAATCTGACAGAATTTACTCTCTTCCAACAAAGCTTTTGGTAAACCAAGGTTGCTCCCACAGTACCATAAGGACACTGGAATGAGAGCCTAGTGGAGGGTTTTTATAAATAGGCATGCAAATATCTATTCTACTCTTATTTGCTTCTTATTTAACAAAGGGATTCAAGTGATTTTTCTAAGATCTGTGATGTTCGGTTTCATGAAAAAAAGTCTCAACTGATATTCACATCTACAACTCATTAGAGTATTCCATTCACAATTTTCTTCTTTTGTTTTCTTTGGAATACGTATAAAAGTGAGAGAGAATCTCTGAGAGTTACAATATAGCCGAATAAACCAATCATACAAAGAACAACCAGTCTGTGTAATTTTGCAGCCAGTACGATAACCTCATTTCTAACAGTTCAATAATTTCTTGCATAACATTTATGCAACCAACTCATTTTACAGCTCAGTAATTTCTGAGTTTATTAAAATAGACCTTGTCTGAGTGCATTGGGTGAAATCTGTGTATATTATAAAAATATACCATGTCAGCTTATGTAAATGTTAACCTCTTTGATGAAAGTGGTATTTATACATTTCTTTTCTTGTTAATTTGAAGAATCAAAGTTGGATTTTCTAAGACCAAAAAATAAAGAAGGCCATTTACAGTTGAACATTTCTGGTCAGTAACAATTACACCTCCACAAATGTCTACTCAAATTCCTTTCATTGATTGGAGATGATACTGAAATCTTAGATACTTTAGGAAATGAGCACTAAAAACATCATATTCTGCCAAACTATTCCTGCTGATGGCCTGGATTTGCTATCCAAAGCTTAACCTGGTCACTAGGTTAAACATGTTCACTAGAAGATTAATTCTTTTGTCATGGCAGACCATGAAACAGATAACAGAACAAAATGACCTTCAGATCCAAGACAGCCCTCTTGTGCCTTGGCAGTGACAACGGAGGGAGGTTAAAAGGAAGGAGTCACAGTTCTTAGGCTATCTACAAACACCAATAGAGAAACCTTGGTTCTAGTTCAAATATGAGATTTCTAGTTCAATTTCTAGTTCAATGAGACTCCATTACAAGAACTCAACCTTATGCTGCAGCTAAAAGGAAGGATGTATCACAGGTTCTCCTTGGGGTGTGGAATTAAGGAGACTGTAGAGCTTTGTTACCTGACTAAGGCAAGCAACATCATTTCATGTGAGTTAATCATAGTGAGACAATCAGGGTTATGTGAATTGCCCATGGTCACATAGCCAGTAAGTGTCAAGTATCTGAGGTCAAATTTGAAGTCAGGTCCTGCTGACTTCAGGACCATTGTATTACTAGCTGCCTTGCTAGTTTTATAGCCCAGTCTCAACCCCCCTTTTGACCAAATACCAGTTCCGCATTGAACATACAAAGTAATTTGCAAAGAAACTCATTTATTCAAGTCAATAGCAAAACAGAAATCAGAGAAGATATACACAGGAAAATATATACCAGACACTACAGAGTGAAGGACCTCTCCCACTGGGAGCAAGGTAGCTCAGTTCAATCAAGAAAGAAAGTGTCCTGGATCTCTGCACCTGGGGAAGTTACCCAAAGTTTTTAGTGTAAGAATCTAGGTGCAGAGCCTAGATGGAGACTACCTGCTCCTCTCATGTTTTCCCTGAGTTTTTCCTTCAGCATCCTGAAGTGGGGTTTGTCTTATCCAACTTCTCTAGAAGGTGGAAGCCAGAAGCACCAGAAAAAGCCTGCAGGACCTCAAAGAAAGTCTAAAGACATAAAAAAGATCCCAGAGATGGAAAAGCCTGTACCCTCCTCTCCTGTCTCCTGCTCTTGACAACTCTGCCCTGTCTTTCATGCAGGTCCAGGACACTGATCTCCTCCAATGAAGAGAGAGTTCCATCCCAAATGGGACTTGGGGCACATTTGTAAATCACAGTGTCTGGAAGGTAGTAAGCACTTAATAAATGCTTATTCTCTTCCCTTTCCCTACTAAAGTAAGTACCTGCCAAAGGATGCCACAAAGCTGAGTTTCCATGCTGGGCCTTCTGACTCCCAATTTAGTATTCTTTCCACTGCTCAACTGAATCATATCTTTTCTCCCATACCTTCTGTGCCAGGAATTCTACAGTCAAGCTGAGTCTCTGAGTATAAGAAAAAAATGTAATTCTAGGTAATCATTTGACCTACCTACTTATTTAGACGATCAGTTGATTATTTCAAAGAAAAAAAATTAACCAAGATCCAAATAAAATAAAAATGACTCTAGGCAGTCTTAGTTTCTAACTGTTCTTAAAATTATATATTTCAATTTTAGATATGAGTAGTAGGTACTCCTCTCTGTACTTATCTGACCATCAGATTTCAACTTTTCACTTTAACAGGATGGCAGTTAATTTTCATTTAAATATCAATGAACATACCAATCATAAGACATGGGTGTGACTTATGGTTTCATTGGTATGAAAAACTCCTCCATGAAGAAACTCCCTCTATCAATGTAGTCCTGTGCCCTTTCGACCATTTATAGGCTAGACAACTGCTTAGAGCAAGAAGAAATTAAGTCCTCAGGTCACATAGTCAAGAAGTGTCAAAAGTGGGATTTGAACCCAGTTATTCCTTACTCTCCAATACACACACTGCCTCCCTTATGCTGAGCACATGAACCTTGTAAAGGTTTTGAAAACAGTTTCACTGAAATGTTAAAATTAGCAAGATAAATATGGTTGGGATTGTAATTGTCTGGCTCCTTGACTTGAAGGTTATGTTTGTCATTTCTCTACAAGAGACATTATAGAAACCAAGAGCTGGCAGGGGCATTTAGGATCATCTAGTTGGGGATTTTTTTGCAAGGGAGTCCAAGGAGACCTAGAAATGTGCATATGTCCATTTGATATAACTTAAAGGTACCCAGGAAAGTACACCTTGCCCCCCAAACATCTCATTACCTATCTGTGGTGTTCTATATGTTCCAGGCTAATAAGATTGTGATCAATAAACGAACCAGCTTATGCATCATATTGGTGTCGGCCTGAGTTCCCTCCACCGGACTCAACACCTATCAACATCTTTATTTCTACTATATACCTGGTTTCCATGAGACTATAGAGCAGCCATATCTCAGTCAGCTGGTAGCATAATGGAAGACCTGACATCAAATCTAGTCTCATACACTTACTGTGTGACCCTGAAAAAGTCACTTAATTTATCTGTACTTCAGTTTTCTCAACTGTAAAATGAAAATAATTATAGTACTTACTTCAAAGGGTAATTGTGAGGATTGGCAGGGCTAAGCACCTTTATCATTAAAGGATCAGAGGACCTGGAATGTGATATTCTGATGGATAAAGGAGCTTGGAGTACAACCAAGAATCAACTATTCTGCAAAATCCAACATATTCTTTCAGGGAAGAAAGACATTCAATGAAATTGAAGACTTTCAAACTTAACTGATAAAAAGACCAGAACTGAACAGAAAATTCAATCTTCAAATACAAGACTCAAGAGATGTGTAAAAAGGTAAATTGAAAGAAAAAAAGTTACTTGACAACACTAAACTGTTTAGATCCCTGCACAGGAAGATAATACTGGAACTTTTGAGAACTTTTTGTTCTATGAGGACATTTGAAAGAAGTATACTGAAACAGAGAGTGTGGATGATATTTAAAAAAAAACAAGACACAAAAAAGGGAGAGGCAGTGAGGATAAATCACATTACAAGAGTCACAAAGGTCCTATTTCAGCTTGAAAGAAGTATACTGAAACAGAGAGTGTGGATGATATTAAAAAAAAACAAGACACAAAAAAGGGAGAGGCAGTGAGGATAAATCACATTACAAGAGTCACAAAGGTCCTATTTCAGCAGAGAGAAAGAGGGAGGATGTAAGCATTGACTGAATCTTACTCTCAACAGATTTGACTCAAAGGGGGAATAATATACACTCCTAAGTGGTCAATTTAGAATTAATCATACCCTACAGGGAAGCAGGAGGAGGAAAGAGAAAGAAAGGGGAAGAAGGAACTGATAGAGGGAAGGACAGATGTTCAAGGGAAAAGGGGAAAGAAAAAGGGATGGGTACTGATAGAAGAAAGGACAGACTGAGGGAGGTGGTGGTCAAAAGTAAAATACTGACCAGGAGGGATAGGGTGAATATAAAGAAAAAAGTAAAAATGGGGGAGAAAAATAGTATGGAGGGAAATATAGCATTAGTAATCATAATTGTAAATGTGAATGGAATGAACTCTCCCATAAAACCAAAATGCAAAATGGATAATTAAATTGAAAAGTTGTTGCACAAACAAAACCAATACAACCAAGATTAAAAGGAAAGCAGGAAGCTGGGAGACAATTTTTACAGTGACAAGATGCTCTAAATCACAATTGACTAGAGAAATATAAAGTAAAACAACTCTGAGGTACTACCTCACACCTATCAGATTGATCAATATGACAGAAAATGAAAATGATAAATATTGAAAGGAATGTGGAAAAACTGGAACACTAATTCACTGCTGGTTGAGTTGTGAACTGATCAAACCATTCTGGAGAACAGCTTGGAAACATACTCACAGGGTTATAAAACTGTGCATATCATTTGATCCAGAAATATCATTATTATTATTAAGTCTTTATCCCAAAGAGATCATAAAAAAGGAAAAAAGGATGCTCATGTTCAAAAATATATCAGCTCTTCTTCTGGAGGCAAAGAATTGGAAATTAAAGGAATATCCATCAACTGGGGAATGCCTGAACAAGTTGTGGTATACGGATGTGATAGAATAGTGTTATACTGTAAGAAATGATCAGGCAGATTTCAAAAAAGCCTGGACTTACATGAATTGATGCTGAGTAAAGTGAGAAGATCTAGAACATTGTATACCTTCATATCAATATTGTGAAATGATTAACTATATAATAGGATTAGCTCTTCTCAGTAATATAGTGATCCAAGATAATTATAAAAGACCTGTGATGAAAATGCCATCCACTTCTGAATAAAGAACTATGGAATCGGGGTTACTAGGTGGCACAGTGGATGGAGCACTGGCCCTGGAGTCAGGAGGAACTCAGTTCAAATCCAGGCTCAGCACTTAATAATTACCTAGCTGTGTGACCTTAGACAAGTCACTTAAACCAAAAAAGAAAAAAAAGAACTATGGAATCTGAATGCAGATCAAATCATAGTGTTTTCACCTTTTCCCATGTTTTTTGCTTTTTCCTTCTCATGATTTTTCCCTTTTGTTCTGATTCTTCTTTCAAAGTGTGATTAATATAGAAATATTTGTAACATGATTGTAAATGAAAAACTATAACAGACTACTTACTATCCTGGGAGGTGGGGATGAAAGGGTGGGAGGAGGAAAACTTTTACAAAAATGAATGTTGAAAATTATCTTTACATATAACTGGAAAAAATAAATAATATGAAAATTGTTTAAAAAATAAAACAAAATACAAAAAAAGAAGTAAATGACTTGAGACTAAGTCATCTGTGTTAGGAACCTGAGACACTGTGTGGTAGAGAGATGAAAAAGGAGAGACAGATACAATCAAGAGGATGTAAGGAGATGCAGGTAGGTGCAATTCTCCAGGTCTCCTTAGGAGTAGCATGAACAAAACTTTAGGGCTGCTGGTAGTTGATTCTCACAAAACATTAGCTCTTAGAATTCTTAGTTTCATTCAAAGCTCAGCTCAAACACTAGATTCTTCATTGTCTTTCTTGATCCCCATAGTTGCTAGTGTGTTCTGCAAAAAAAATGAGCTTTTTATTTTCAGTTATTTTGTAATTCTTTTTTTAAGGTGAGGATGAATTTTTAAAAAATTTAATTATTTTTCCAACTATATATAATTGTAGTTTTCAACAATCATTTTTTTTTACATTTTCCCCTCCCTCCTTTCTTTCCCCCCTCCCCCTGACAGAAAGTAATGTAATATATAGGCTCTACATCTAAAACCATGCTAAATATAGTAATGTTTTTCTCATTCAAGTTTAAGGAGCCTTTGAAATCTATTCATGAACTTCCTGAGGATCTGCACACCTTGATATAGAAGGTAAAGCTTTAAGGAAGTGAGGAAGAAATTCCAGACTTTGAAAATTGACCACACAGAGACTTGGATATAAGAGATGGAGTCTTGTGTGTAAGCCACTGAAAGAAATCCAGTCTGGTTAAACTGTAGTGAGGGAAGGAGGAGTTTAAATTTTATTTAGAATTTTGTTTTGCTTAACTTTTAAATGGGAGGGGAGAAAAAGAATTTGGGA
Source organism: Macrotis lagotis (assembly GCF_037893015.1). Lineage (NCBI taxonomy): Eukaryota > Metazoa > Chordata > Mammalia > Peramelemorphia > Peramelidae > Macrotis > Macrotis lagotis. The sequence goes on from NC_133666.1 coordinate 54,622,655, forward strand.
CTGTAAATAAAGTAAAATTGAATTAGAACAAGGAAACAAACAAAAAATAAATAAGTTTTATCCTAGAAGTAATAGAGAAACACAAGAATTAAGTCAAGAAGTGACTTGAGGTAAACCACTTTGGCAGATGTATGGAGGATGGATTGGAGAGAGAGAGCTGAGAAACAGAGTCCATTTAGAAGACTATTGTAATAGTCTAGGTGAAAGGTGAGATAACCAGATGTGAGAAATGTATTTGGAGAAAAGACAAGATGTAGGAACTCAGTGGGTATACAGTGTGAGCAAAAAAGTAAAAGGTGACTCTAAGGTAGTGAATGTCAGTGACTAGAAGAATAGTGCTGAGCTCTACAGAGATAGGAAAATTGGGAAGAAGGGGAATTTGAAGGCATAACAAGTATGATCGGGAACTGGCTAACAAGGGCCCAATCCTGAAAGCATATTCACGGAACAATTAGAATATTTGGTAAGGCTGCTTCTAGTAGTTGTGATTACCTGTAATGGTGGGTCCTAGGTCTCCATTATGGAACATGCACAGGTATTCTGTTTCCTGTTTGCTTTTTTCATAGAGGCCTCTGCTTGACTGCTGAGATGAAACTAAGAATGCATATAAAAGTTCCAAAGGGAGAAACCAACTCTCCTTTCTGCTGACCAAAGTATGAAGACAACTTGGGGAATTCTAAGGATCTAGTTGGAAGATATTCCTCCCTCCACTAGGCCCGCTTATGAGCACATACCCTCATACATAAGTTTAGGTCTGAAAAGAGGCAATTGTAGCTAGTATTTTCTTTAGTACATAGTCTTGGGACACTTCAAAAGATTGAAGGAGCAGAAGTTCAGTGATGGAACTTCCATGGAACCAGTATGATAGAGGGAAGTCTTTGGCCCAGGATATTTTTTGGGGGGGAGGGATTTGCTGTAATTAATCAATACTTCTCTTATTCCTATATCTTTTCAGTAGACATCCTTCTGTAAAAGTTAATTGTTGGGGCAGCTAGGTGGCACAGTGGATAGAGTAGCAGCCCTGGAGTCAGTAGTACCTGAGTTCAAATCCAGCCTCAGACACTTCATAATTACCTAGCTGTGTGGCCTTGGACAAGCCACTTAACCCCATTTACCTTGCAAAAACTAAAAAAAAGTTAATTGTTGTTAACTGGTTAAATTGATTGTGGGGCACTAATTAATGGTATTAATGATGGTAAGAACATTTTAACTGGCATTAGCAGTTGATATTGGAGGAACACACTGAAATGGAGGCTTGAGTAGTTAGCATTGAAAGGATACCCTAATCCTTCATTAATATTCTTTGAATGCTGAGGGGAAATAGAACTACTATGTGGGGATACATTTTGTTTGGACATGACTTGGGAGGTGGGATAAGCATGCCCCAGAGCTTATATATGTGTGTATACACATACACACACACATACACACACACAGTAGAAATCATAAAAGGCAACTACATGATTCAGTGGATAGTGCACAAGCCCCAGAGTCAGGAGGACCTGAATTCAAATTTGACCTCAGCCATTTACTATCTATAATGACTCTGGGTAAGTCACGATCTGCCTCAGTTCCTTATCTGTTAAATAAGGTGGAGAAAGAAATAGCAAACTAATATCTTGGCCAAGAAAACCCCAAATGACATCAACAACAAAGAAATCATAAAAAGGGATGGGTTCAAAGAAATGCAGAAAGATGCATATGAAATTTCTCAAATAAAAATGAGCAGAACCAGGACAACTTAGACAATGCCTAATAAAGCCTAAAGCCCATGAAAGAGTCAATAAATACGATCAATATGATGACCTATTATAACCAATGACTGAAATAAAAATGTGTCCTATATCTTGACAGAGTGTTGGAATGTAAATGCAAAATGATATTTATATTTTCAGACACAATAATTGTAGGAATTTGATTTGTGAGACTATACATCTTTGTTACAAGAGAGGGCTATTCTTTTTTGCAGGAGAGAACATTATAGGGAGAAGTAGGTGGATTGTGGTAGTGGGACAGACAACTTTTTTTTAAAAAAAGAAAGAAACTAATAACTGCTAATGAAATGGTTTAAAAAAACAGAATGGAGACAAAGGGGGCAGAGCCAAGATGGCAACAAGAGAGGATCATGTCTTAGGCACTCTCTCATAAAACTTCTAAACTAAGGAATCTTAACTAAATTTTCGAGAGACAGAACCCACAGAGGGACCCAATGAGGCAGTTCTCCTACTCAAGGTAACCTGGAAAAGAGCAGAAAGGCTCTGCTCCCCGGGGTTGGAGGAGTGGCCCATCAGAGGGGTGGCCCACCACAGTGAAAGAACTTCAGCCTCCCAGAGGCAGCCCCAGGCTGCTGGGAGCTGCGGGGAGTTTCCTGAACTATGCCCTGGGGAGCACCAGGCACAAATTGAGGGAACAGCGGGGGACCTCTGCCGGAGCAAGCACATGAAGCCCAGCCCTCAGGGCACACAGCAAGCATGGCCAAGGCAGTGCAGATCCAGGAAACAGAAGCAGGTGGAGCCGGTAAGCAGGAGCCCCCAGGGCATGAGCCCATTGAACCTAGGGAGGGGAGTGAAGAGAGACTTCAGAGCTCTGTCCTCTGCCCCTGGAACAGGACTCTGGGGCTCTGACCACATTCAGATCCTGATAGCAATCTAAGCCCCCCATAGAACAGCAGCCCCCCCCACCTCAGCCCTGTAGCAGAGGGGGGCGCATATTCACAGACCAGGAGGGAAGAAAGAGCCTCACACAATGAGACCCTTGTGGGAGTATCCTAAAAGCTCAGGAAGCACCCCCAAAACAGGATAAGACTGGGAAAATGAGCAAGCAGAGAAACAAGAAGAACACCATTGAGATATATTTTGCTTGTGAGCCCAAGAAAGATCAAAACACTCAGTCTGAAGATGAGGAAGCACAAGCTCCTGCATCTAAAGAACCCAAGATAAACAGAAATTGGGCTCAGGCTATGACAGAGCTGAAAAAAGACTTTGAAAATCAAATAAGGGAGTTAGAAGAAAAACTGGGAAAAGAAATGAGAGAGATGCAGGAAAAATATGAAAATGAAATCAGCAACTTAGTCAAGGAAATCCAAAAAAATGCTGAAGAAAATAGCATGCTAAAAACCAGCTTAGGTCAAATGGATAAATCAGTTCAAAAAGATATTGAGGAGAAGAATGCTTTAAAAAGCAGAAATGGCCAGATGGAAAAAGAGATAAGGAAGCTCTCTGAGGAAAACAAATCCTTCAGACAAAGAATAAAATGCAGAGAGACTGATGAATTTATGAGCAATCAGGACTCAATACTTCAAAACCAAAAGAATGAAAAATTAGAAGAAAATGTGAAGCATCTCATTGAAAAAACAACTGATATGGAAAACAGATTTAGGAAAGATAATTTAAAAATTGTTGGAATACCTGAAAGTCATGATCAGGAAAAGAGCCTTGACATCATTTTCAAAGAATTACTACTGGAAAATTGCCCTGATATTCTAGAAGCAGAGGGCAAAATAGAAATGGAAAGAATCCACTGATCCCCCGAGAAAGAGATCCTAAAAAGCAATCCCCAGGAATATTATAGCCAAGTTCCAGAACTCCCAAGTCAAAGAGAAACTATTACAAGCAGCCAGAAGGACACAATTCAAATATCTTGGAGCTGCAATCAGGATCTCACAGGACTTAGCAGCAACTACATTAAAAGCTCGTAGGGCTTGGAATATAATATACCGGAAGGAAAAGGGGCTTAGAATGCAACTGAGAATCAACTACCCAGAAAAACTGAATGTCCTCTTCCAGGGAAAAAGATGGACTTTCAATGAACCAGGGGAATTTCAAATGTTCCTGTTGGAATGGCCAGAGCTGAACAGAAGGTTTGATCTTCAGATACAGGACTCAGGTGAAGCATGGAGATTGAAGGAGAAGGGGAAAATATGAGAGACTTGATGATGAACTGCATGTATTCCTGCATAGAAAAATGACACTGATAATATTCATATGAACCTTCTCAGTTAATAGAGCAGGTAGAGGGAGCTTTTATAGTTGAAGCACAGGAGAAAGCTGAATTTGAAGATAAAATATGGGGTAAAAATGGAGTCAATAGAAAAAATGGAAATGTAATGGGAGAAAGAAAAAGGAGAGGGGGAATAGGCCAAGATATTTCATATAATAAGATTTTTTTTTATTGCAATGAGCTACTGCAATGATATGGAAGGGGGGAAGGCAAGGGGAAATGAGGGAATCTTCGTTCTCAGCAGAGGTGGCTAGGAGAGGAAACAGCATATATGCTCAATGGGGTATAGGCATCTGGAGTAAGAAGGAGAGGGGGGGACAGGGGGAAGTGGTGGGGATGTGAACGAAGGAGGAGAAGATGGACCATGGGGGGAGAGTGGTCAGATATAACACATTTTCTTTTTTACTTCTTGCAAGGGGCTGGGATTGGATGGCCTGTCTGGGACCAAAGGGCCAGGTGGATGCTGGGCCTAAGGGGTGGTATGGGGGCTCAGGGCCTCTTGGCCCCAGGACCAGGGATCTGTCTGCTGCACCACTCAGCGACCCTACAGCAGAGTCAGAGTGAAAGGAGAAAGAAAATACAGTACATGGTAGTGGAGAAATACTAAAGGAGGGAGTTGCGATCAGCAATGGCAACGGTGGAAAAATGTGGAAGTAACTTTTGTGATGGACTTATCGTAAAGAATGTGATCCATCTGTGACAGAGTTGGTGGTGCTGGAACACAGACTGAAGCACATTTTTTATTATTATTATTTTTTGGGGGGTTTCAGCACAAATGGGGCTGGGTGCCCTGCCTGGGGCCGCATAGCAGGGTGATCTTTGGGTGTCTGAGGTCGGACTTTGACCTGGGTGCTCCTGCCTCAAGGTCCAATGCTCTGTCCACCACCCAGCCGCCCCTACTATTATTACTATTTTATTTTATTTTAGGTCTTTTTTTTTCTTATTTTGGTTTATGCAGGGCAATGGGGTTGGGGTGGCTTGCATGTCACACAGCTGAGTGATTGTTGGGTGTATGGGCCCGGATATGGGCTTGGGTGCTCCTGGCTCCAGGGCTGGTGCTCCATCCACTGTGCCACCTGGCCATACCTGCAATTATTACTATTATTTTTTTTATTTTAATTTTTTTCTCTCCCCTTTACTTCATCACTCAAGTGAGTCTATATTTTTAGGAGGAGGGGGTATTTTATTTACTCTTAAACAAAAATATTTTATTAATGTATAAAAAGCATTGTTTGTACAAAATAAGAATTAATAAATATTAAATAAAAAATTTTTAAAAATAGAATGGAGTAGAAGAAAGTTCAGAAGAGCACTCAGAAAAACAGGACAATATTGGTATGTTTGTGTTCAACTGAATATTTCAAGCAAGCTGCATGTAAGAGAGATTTAGTTTCACATACAATTCTTTTGCATTTCGTTGTATAGGAAGTGTATATGGAAATGGTCATATTTGTCCATATTAATTTCATAAATTTAAAAAAACTAAAAATTAGCAAACCTGGAACAAATAAAAAAGAAGAAATTTTTAAAGTTAGAGGAGAAATGGAGAAACTTGAAAACAGAAGAGTACAGAACTAAAATAAAGTCAACAAAACTAAAAATATATACTTTAAAAACTATATTATACAGTTCCATATGCAGTCTTTTTTTTTCTTTTCTGAATATGTGAATATTTAATGTTTTGATGCTTGTTAGGTTCACAATTAAGGGAAAAAAAAAGAAACTCCAAATGGGGATGATATAGTAACATACCTGTGGATTGAATTGTGTGAAAAGGCTCTAAGATTGGCTTTTGTTTTATGCAAGGTATATGAACCATGGGCTTGCTTCTAACCTTCTCCTATTTCATGTTTGGAAATCAAGTAAGAGGATCATCCCAAGCTTAGGGCATTATGATGTCCTTGTATAATAAAAGAAAATTTTCACCCTAAATAGGCCCTGTCATTACTTAGAAAAAATTTGGAAAAAGTATATTTCTGCAAATAAATTGGCATCATAGGTTCCTGAACAGGCGCTTCCTTAATGCTTACTGACGCATCTTATCAAGTCATTGAGGATGACATTCAGCAGAATTAAATGTCAAATCCTCCTGAGAAAACTGGCTTTAGTAAATGTCAGCCAGTCCCTCTGCCAGTTCAGATACATACACTGTGGAGGATGTTTTTCATCCATGTTGCTATGTAACATACTCAGTATAAAGCTACTGAAGTTTGAATTCAAATGACAAAGGAAAAAAGCTTTGCAGACTAGTCGAACCCCTGAAAGGTCATTTAATCCAACTCCTTATTCCTATTTATAAGGTCACAGGTAAGGAGCTAGAAAAGACCTTAGAGATTATCTAAATCTAATTCCTTTCATTTTACCAATAAGCCAACTGAGGCCAAGAGAAGTGTATGGACTTATGCAAGGTCACAGAGATAGTAAATAGTTGAGTCAAGTTTCAATCACAAGGCTCCAATTCCAACCTATGGATCTTTCTACTATTCCATGTAACCACAGCTTAGCTACCTCCAACAATGAGGCAAACTATTTGCTATCCTTGGCGGAATAAGATGGCATCCCTGATCCATCATTACTGGGGCATATGTGAATTGTTTTCCTAATAGTGAAGACAGGCCTATACCAATCTATCCATATTCCCTCTCCAATAAGCAACAAAAGTTAAATATTCACATTGCCTTTCCAGGGCAGCAGACAACAGCTGTTCCTTCCCTTACTTCGGAGAGCAGAACAGACAAAACAGCTCACAGATCTCTGAGCAAGTGTTGCCATCCATAGAACAAATAATAGACCAACAGTATAAAGGGCATCATTCTGTCCTGAGCCTAAATACACTAAATGGTACCTTAAGGATAATACAAATCCCTGAAGTCCTGAACATACTTCTGGGTATCACCAAACATTTTGTAAAAACCTGTTTTCATGACTAAAATTATATCTTTCCAATAATTCAAGAATTAGGTGGATTTTTTCTTTTTAAAAAAATTTTAAATTAATATTTTATTTTTCCCTTGTTACATTAAAAAGAATCTTTAACATTAATTTTTTTTAGCATTTTGAATTCCACATTTTCTCTCTCTCTCTCATTTCTCCTTCTCCCAGACACCATAAGCAATTTGATATGGGTTATACATATTCAATCATGCAAGACAAATTACCATATTAGTCTTGTTGTGAAAGAAGGCACAGACCCAAAGAGGGAAGAAAAATCACACGCAAAATATCAAAAGTGAAAAATGGTATGCTTTGATCTGCATTCAGGCTCCATCAGTTCTTAGAAGGTGGATAGCATTTTTCATCATGAGTCCTTTGGAATTGTCTCTGATCATTATATTCCTGAAAATAACTAAATCTTTCACAGTTGATCAACATAGAGTATTGCTGTGTGATCACCATGTATAATGTTCTGTTCTACTCACTTCACTTTGTATCAGTTCATATAAATTTTTCCAGGTTTTTCTGAAATCTGGCTACTCATCATTTCTTATGGCACAACAATATACCATTATAATCATATAGTACAACTTGTTTAGACATTCCCCAGTCAATGAAATTCCCTCCAGCTTCCAATTCTTTGTTACTACAAAAAGAGTCACTACAAATATTTTTTGTATAAATAGATGCTTCTCCCCACTTTTTAAAAAAATTTCTTTGGGATATAGACCCAGTACTTGGTATTGCTGGCTCAGAGGGTATGCAGTTTTATAGCGCTTTGGGCACCGTTCTAAATTGCTCTCCTGGATGGTTGGATCAGTTCACATCTCCATCTACAATGTATTAGTAGTGTTCCAATTTTCCCACATCTTCTCTAATTTTATCATTTTCCTTTTCTGTCATATTAGTCAATTTTATAGGTATAGAGTTGTACTTTAAAGTTGTCTTAATTTGTATTTCTCTAATCAACAGTGATTTAGAGCATTTTTATGTGACTATAAATAGGTTTGATTTCTTCATCTGAAAACTACCTGTTTATATCCTTTGATATAATATTTGTTCATATCTAAATTGAGGAATGACTTATATTTTTATAAATTTGACTCAGTTCTCTATATATTTGAGAAATGAAACCTTTAGTAGAGAAACAGGTGATAAACTTTCTTTCACTGTTATAATTACTATATATTTCATTACATTCTATTTTTCCCATTTATCCTTCTCACTCTCCCCCTTTAACCTGACCACCTCCTCCAGTCCATACTCTTTTCTATCACATTTCCCCCTTCTCACCTCTTATCCCTTTAACTTTATACTTCCCTATAAGATAGATTTCTATATTCAACCTAGTGTTTGTTATTCCTTCTTTGATTAATTCTGATTAGAATAAAATTCAAATGTTGTCTGTCACCCTTCTCCAATTTTTCCCTCCACTCTCTAAGTTCTTCTTTTCATGCTTCTTTTTATGTGACATAATTTACCCCATTCTACCTTTCCCTTTCCCCTTCTTCCAATGCACCTCCCCCTCTTTTTCGTCCCTTAATTGAATTTTTGAGATCTTATTCCATCATAGTTAATTTATACCCACGCCTTCTTATCTATGAAGAATTCTTCAAATTGCCCTAATAGTGCTAAAGTTCTTAGGAGTTTTAAGTATTTTCCCATTTAGGAATGCAAATATCTTAACCTTACTGATTTCCTCATAATTTCTCTTTCCTGTTTACAGTTTTATATTTCTCTTGAGTCTTGTATTTGAAAGTCAAATTTTCTATTCATCTCTGGTCTTTTCATTCAGGAATATATGAAAGTGCTTTATTTTGTACACTTTTTTCCCTTCAAGGAATACTCAGTTTTGTTTGGTAGTTGATTTTTGATTTAAATCCTAGCTCCTTTGCTCTTTCCATATTTCAAGCCCTCCGATTCTTTTATGTAGAAGCTGCTAATTCTTGTATGATTTTCTCCTTGTTCTAGTTCTCGATTTTTAGCTATAATATTCTTAAGACTTCTCATTTTGGAATCTCAAAAGGTGATCAACATATTCTTTCAGTTTCCGTTTTACCCTCTGGTTCCAGGATGTTAGGGCTAATTTGTTTGATAATTTCTTGAAATATGATATCTAAGCTTTTTTTTTTCTGATCATGACTTTCAGATAGTACAACTATCTTTTTATTGCAATGGGGTTAGTTTTACGGCAATGGGGTTAGTGACTTGCCCAAGGTCACACAGCTAGGTAATTATTAAGTGTCTGAGGTCAGATTTGAACTCAGGTCCTCCTGACTCCAGGGGCATTGCTCTATTCACTTCTCCAACTAGCTGCCCCAGTAATTAATTCCTTCGGTGAGTTTCTACCTCCTTTTTCATTTGATCAATTCTACCTTTTAAGTAAGTTCTTTTCTTTAGTGAATTTTTTGTTTATCTTTTTCCATGTGGTAAATTCTGCTTTTTAAAGGAGTTCTTCTCTTCAGTGGATTATTGTACTTCTTTTACCATTTGGCCTATTTCATTTTTTAAGGTGTTATTTTTTTCAGTATTTTTTGTGCTTTCTTTCTGAAGCTGTTGACTTTTTTTCATTATTTTCCTGTCTCTTACTTTTCCCCTCAATTTTTACTCTACTTCTCTTATTGATTTTTTTTTTTAGGTTTTCCAAGGCAATGGAGTTAAGTGGCTTGCCCAAGGCTACAGAGCTAGGTAATTATTAAATGTCTGAGGCTGGATTTGAACTCAGGTCCTCCTGACTCCAGGGCCAGTACTCTAACCATTGCACCACCTAGCCGCCCCTCTTATTTGATTTTTAAAATCCTTTTTGAGTTTTTCCATGGAATTCTTTTTGGACCTGACATCAATTGTCATTTTTTCTTTGAGGCTTCACATTTAGTGGTTTTGATATTGTTGTCCTCTTCTGAGTTTATGATTATATCATCCATTACCATAAGTAACTTTCTGTGTTTCTATGTTAAGGTTTTTTTGTTGTCGTTTGTTCATTTTTCCAGCCTATTTCTTGATTTTGATCTTTTATTTAAAATTAAGCTCTACTCCCAGTGTGGAGGGGACACTCCTAAATTTCAGGCTTTTTGGTGCACCTGTTTTCAGAGCCAATTCTGGGGACCTATAAGTTTTCAGTTCTTCCAAGGAGGTATTATCTAAGGAAAGATCTGATCACTGTACTGGTCTGTGAGCAACCACAAGCACTGTTCTTCACCCAGGAACTTTGAACAGGTCCCTTTTACCCCTGTGTCCATGTGCTCTAAATGTGCTAGTGTTCCTCCTCATTCTGCAACTGCAACCCATATGGACATTGAAACAGAGTTCTGCACTCTGTACCAGATCAGTTTTCTGACCCATTTACCATCTGTGGGCTGAGCTCTCTAGAAGCTTCTGTGGATACTGAAGCCACCCCCAAGGCCAGTTGCTAATTTGCCAGGATGCAGACTGTGCTGCACTGCACTCCACTCTTATCCCAGTGAGACAGACTTCTCTGCCAACTTTCTATGTGATTCTGGTGTATAAAATCATTTTGCCCCATCTTTTTGTTGGTTCTACTGATCCAAAATTCATTTTGAAGCATTATGTTAATGTTGTTTGGAAGGGGAATTTGAGAGAGCTCATGTGAGTCCCTGCCATTATTCTGACATTTTGCTCTGCCCCCATAAAAGCTGTCATTGCTACTGTCACTGTTGTTGGAATAGCTTAATTTTATAAAGCACTATGGAGGTTATAAGGTACTTTCCTCCTAGCAATTCCACAAAGGAGCTTACAAATATTATTTCCATTTTGCAGATGAGGAAACTGTCTCAGAGAAATAAATTTGCCAACTCCGGATCAAACTGCAAGGAGGTGTCAGTCAAAAGTTAAACTTGAGGCTTCTGAATCTAGTTCCAATGCTCCTTCCACTACACATTCTGCCTTTGTTATCTCTTTCTACCATTATTTGTATTGCATCAAAGCAGTGCGTGTCAAACTCAAAGAAACGGGCCACTAAACCAACAGAAGGCTCACTGGGCATATTGGCTTAGAAAACTACATATTAACAATATCTATGTTCTACTGTATTTTTCTTTATTTCGTTCAATGTTTCCCAGTTATATTCTAATCTGGTTCAGGACTCCTGGGGCCTGTTGCAGGTGTAGTGTTTGATACCTTGGCTTTAAAGGATTGTATGGGCATTGTGGTTATAGAAAACCTGAGTCTAGGGTCCCCATATCAACCCTTAGTAGCCATGTGGCTGTGGGGGCAATCATCTCACCTTTCTGAGCCTCATTTTCTACGTATTTAAACTCGAAATAGTATTGGCACCCTTGAATGATCAGGTCTACTAAGTCTAGTACACTATTCACCTCCCTTAAGATAAAAAGAACAACCTTTCATATTAAAAGAACATTATAAGGGGGCGGCTAGGTGGCACAGTGGATAAAGCACCGGCCCTGGAGTCAGGAGTACCTGGGTTCAAATCCGATCTCAGACACTTTATAATTACCTAGCTCTGTGGCCTTGGGCAAGCCACTTAACCCCATTTGCCTTGCAAAAACCTAAAAAAACCCCCATTATAATATGGTACTTCTCTTATTGAGTCAGTTAGTAGAGAACAAGCCTGCCCTGCATGACTTACAGCCAAGGTACTTTGCTTTTCTGGGCTTCAATTTATTCACTTGTAAAATGAAGGGTTAGACTACATGACTTCTAAAGTCCGTTAGAGCTCCAGATCTCTGATTTGGTAGAAACAGTAGTGGCTTGAACAACTAAAATCCCACTTGTTAAAGTGGCTGGTATTTTGTGAAGATGAACTATACCTGAAAGACTCAACAGAAGACAAAGAAAGAGTTCTCTCTAGCAGTGACATCACATTCAAATAGAAATGCAGGTCACTCAACAGTATGTAAGGATTATTGGGGCATATCAACTTAGAGCCTCAAATATTCACGTTATCTGTTTTCTATTTTTATTTTGTTAAATACTTCATAAAGACATTTGAAACCAGCCCATTTGACAACTTTCCTCCAAAGTATTAAAAATTATGCCAAGAGAGAAATAGGCCCATTAAATCATTTAACTGCTCTTATTTAAAAAAAATAGATACAGATAATTTGTTGCTTTTGAATTCAGTGAATATCAGTGAATTCATACTATTCCATGATAGTGTAATGTTGAATGGCAATATTATTTTATATTGTATAAAGTATTACTCCAAGATTTTCATTTTCTTGTCTTTACATGTTAATCAGTTCCCAATAAATGACACTTCCCCCTTCGCTCTGTTCTTTCTTACAGCATAATAGTATTCCATCACATTCATATGCCAAAACTTGTTAAGGCATTCCCAATTGAAGGGCATTCCCTTAACTTCCAATTCTTTGCCACCAGAAAAAGAGCTGCTATATTTTTGTACATGAGGGTCCTTTTTTTCTTTTTTATATTCTCTTTGGGATAAAGACTTAATAATATCGTTGGTTCAAATGATATGCACAATCTTATAGTCCTTTGGGCATGTTTCCAAACAGCTCTCCAGAATGGTTAGATCAGTTCACAGCAGTGAATTTGGCTCCCAGTTTTCCCACATTCCTTCTAACATTTATCATTTTTGCTTTCTGTCATATTAGCCTTTTTAGATAAGTGTGAGGTGGTACCTCAGAGTTGCTTTAATTTATATTTCTCAATCAATTGGAATTTAGAGCATCTTTTCATATAACTATAGATAACTTTAATTTCATTCTTGGAAAACTACCCATTCATATCCTTTGACCATTTATCAACTGGGGAATGACTTGTATTCCTATAATTTTGACTCAGTTCTCTATATATATTTGAGAAATTAGGCCTATATCAGAAACACTGGCTACAATTTTTTTTTCTCCAGCTTTCTGCTTTCCTTCGAATCTTGGTTATAGCACTGGTTTGGTTTGTACAAACAATCTAATTTAATGTTATCAAAATGATCCATTTTGCATTTTAAGATGTTTTCTATCTTACTTGGTCTTAAATTATTCTCCTCTCCATAGATCTGACAGATAAACTATTTCTTAAACTTCTAATTGACTTGTGGTATCAGTCTTTATTTATAAATCCTATACCTCTTTCAACCTTTTCGTAGTATAGGGTGTGAGATGGTGCTCTATGCCTAATTTCCGCCATACCAGTTTTTAGTTCCCCAGCTGTTTTGGACAATTAGGGAGTTTAATTCCAGAAGTTGGGGTTTGGGGATTTAACAAGCAGATTATTATAGTAATTTACTATTGTGTCTTTTGAACAGAATCTGTTCCACTGATTCACCACTGTATTTCTTAGCAAGTATCAAGCAGTTTTGATATCTAATGTTTTATAATATAATTTTAGATCTGGTATGGCTAGGTCACCTCCCTCTGCATTTTTTTTCATTACATCACTTGATATTCTTGACATTTTGTTCTTCCAAATGAATTTTGTTATTACTTTTTCTAGCTTATAAAGGGAATTCCTCAATTTAAAAAAAATATTTATAAAATGATGAAACATACCCCACTCTTCTCAATAGACAAGATGGAGACTATGGACTCAGAATAATGTATATACCACCAGTTCTAGTTACTGTGCTGCTTGATATTAGTTAATAGCTATTCTGCATTACAAGAGAGAGTGCACTGTGGAGGGGTACATGAGGAAATGAGTATGAAGTAAAACCAAAGATAAATAAAAGTTAAAAGTTGTTTAACACTACAATTGATAATTAATGTTATTTTGAGCTCTTAGCAATGACCATTTCTTAACTGAGAAGAAGAAAGTTCTAACCTTAAGTAATCTAGAATCAATTACAATATAAAAATATTCAAGGATTCATTGACAAGTATGACTTTCCATTATAATTATCATCATGCAGAAACAATTCAACAAATGATTTGTTGCATTCTCAGAGCACAAAAACCACTGGGCAATGAGAATAACATTTTAAAAATCCTATATACTCTTTAATTGTACCAGCAAGGAAGGATAAAGTTGAAATTTTAGAGGGCAAGTGGAAAGGTACAGATTTATATATATCAAAGAACCAAAAGCAGAAGGGGAAAAATCTACATTATGTAAAATAATAATTGGATCAGCAAGTAGTAAGGGATTTAATTGGAATTTGCAGAGACACAAAGCAGGAACTAAACAGATAGCACCAGGTCTAAAGTTAGATGTCTCAGTTAAAGTAAACTGAGGTAATAAAGCTGAGCCAGAAATTCTTCTGTCATTAAACAAAGTTAAACTTTTTAGGGTCTCAGCTAAAAAGAAAAAGACTTCAGGTTTAACTTGCTGTATCAAGGCAGACTGGGGCAAAACTAAAATTCTCTGATTTTTTTTTTGTCTTTTAGCCTCTGAGTTGCTAAAATAAATTCACTCTTTCATGAAATAAGAACCAGCAAATCCTTTGACCTTCTTTTCTCTGGGGTGATAAAATATGAACTTTTTCCTAGGCTACTTACCTTATGCTATGGGCAAACTGAAATTTTGAGACCAGAATAAAGCCTAAAATAGGAAATAATAAAATAGAAATTTGGTTGACCCTGTTTATTCTATGTTCCTTTACTCCATACATTGTCTCTTCCTTTACCCTTACAAGTACTCAGCACCTCTCCTTTAACACTATCTGACAAATAAGTGTTACTAAGGTACTATAATAATGTAACTCTTGTATCTAGGGGTCCCCTCTGGCACTGGATGGATGCCTTCTCACTTTTCTCACTTTTCTAAAGTGCTATCCTCACACAGTTGACCTGAAAATTTCAATTCTATGTTATTTCCAGGTTCAAAACGATCAAATGAAAAATTGAAATTTGGAAATGGATTAGATAATCTCTCAAGGTCTCTTTCAGTCTCAAAATCTAAATAGCTAACCAACTATTAGGTTAATCAAATGACAAGTATTTATTAAGGGTCTATTGGGTGTTGAGGATGCAAATACAAAGAGTGAAATCACCACTCCATGCAAGGGGCTTATGTCCTGATGGAAGAGACAACAAATAAAAGTGAAATTTATATACCATAAATATAAAGTGAATAAATAAAAATATGTGCAGAGTACTTCAATATAAGGTCAGAAAAAAAGATAACTTTCTTCTTCTTGGGTGGTCAGGAAGGGTTTCCCACAGAGTATGGAGTCTGAGCTTTATCTTAAAGACAGGCTCTAGGAAGTAGACTGTCATTGTGTGAACAACAGAGAGAAGGCTAGTTTGGATGGATCTCATAGTGCAGAAAGGAAAGTATCGTCCAATGAGGCTGGAAGGATATATTAGGGTCAGATTGTATAAGGCTTTAGAGGCAACAAGAAGTCACTTGAATTGGTTGAAAAGGCAAAACACATGATCAGTTTCCCCTAAAGGAAGTCCTCTTTGGCGGCAGCATGTAGGATGGATTAGAATAGTTCTGAACTTCTTAAGGCAGAAAGTCCAATTAGGAGGCTGCTGCAATACAGAAATGGCCAGGTGAAACAATGGGCAGGATAGAGAAGGTGAAGAAAAATAAGGAATACAGAATAATGCTGAGGTGATGAATTATGTAGACTGGAAGGATGGTGGTGCCCTGGGTAGAAGTAGAGATATATGGCAGAGGAGAGAGTTTAAGGGGATAGAAAATGAGTTCAATTTCAGATATTTGGAAATGTCTAACTTGCAACTGGTGATAGGAGACTGAAGCTGGATAGATAGAACTTGGAATCATGTGTATATCTATACTAGTTCCATAGAGCTGATGAAGTAAGCAAGAAGGAGTGGAAAGGAAGATGGGAAAAGGGTCCAAAGCAGAAACTTGAGGTGCATTCATACCGAGGGGGTGTTATATAAATGATGAGCCAGGAAAGAGGCCTGAGGAACGGTCAGATGAGTGGAGTGTGAACCAGGAGAGAGTCTAGTCACTAAGTTACAGATGGGAAAGACCATCCAAGAAAACAGGTTGGTCAACAAAAATAGAGGCATCAAATGAAAACTGAGAAAAGACCATTAAAGTTAGTGATAAAGAGTTCATTGGTACATTTGAAGATAGTCGTTCCAATTGAATGATAATGTGGAAAACTATTTTGTAAAGGGTTGAGGAATGAGTGAGAGAAGAGAGTAAAGGAAGGCAGTGAGTACAGATAGCTTTGTCCATGAATTTGGCTAAGAAAGGGAAGTGAGATGCAGGAAAATAACTTAAGAGGGTAGCAAAGTCTATAGAAGGTTTTTTGAAGATGGTGGATATGGGTGTGTATGAAAGTATTAGTGAAGAAAATAGTTGAAAGAGAGAGACTGAAATTTAAGAAAGAGGAAGGGATGATTTAGAAGATAAGAGCATCCAAGTAGAATGGTAAGCCTAAGCAAAATGAATAGCCTATTCTTTGACAGATATTGGGAGAGACCGAGATACCACTCCTGGCAGTTGCCACTGGTCCTTTCATCACCACTACTGTACTCCACAACCATCAAGTGGTTCCACTAAGATGTACTTTGGTACCTTCCTCTCACCTACATTCACTTCCTGGGCCTCAACCCAAATTGCTCTTCCTCACAGTTTGACTTTCTTCCAGGAGATGGCACTCTTTCTCTTTTTCTCAGTGGACCAGCTCACTAAACTGAACCTTTTGGGACGCATCTCCAAGGCTTTGATTGTTTGTTTGTTTTACAGGTCAAAA